>NW_017386040.1:572228-588690 GCF_000237925.1 Schistosoma mansoni | reverse complement strand
CTGGACGGTCGTTTCGTCCTATTGTGGGACTCCTCAGAAAGAAGCAGCCGTCCAGTGCTTCCAGGTTTTTCATGGTGGTCTAGCTTCAATTGACTCATGATTTCAAATATATAAAATAACTGGCTATTTATTGTAGTTAGATTTATGGTTTAAATTGTAATGATCACGGATAAAAAATGTTTACAATTCTCCAAAACAGTTGCAACATATCTCCCTGTTTTCACCAATTTATCTATTTTTTATGGATACACCTACATAAGAATGAGAATTCGGAACCTAAAAGTTGGATTGGATGAACATGTACCAAAGTGTCTCCGAAAGCAAATGAAGTGAAATAGTCCAATGTAATTACTAGAACCCATTGTTATTAAAGCGGCAATCAATGAATAAATTATTGGCATTAATGTCCATCTTGAAATAACTAACAATAATCAATTATACTCCATTTAAATTTAATAACAGGCTTGATGAGTGGAAAGCTATGAGGGGTAAAATATTCATCATAAATGAGAGGGCAGGAGTTAATCATGGTTGTTTTGATCTTATTTATCTGCTCCCATTGTCAAAAACATACTTGAAACAAGTCATAAGACTGATCTTAACTCAATGTTTGTGGTTTAATCTGAAAGGTTGTCTAGGGCGAATATTTAGGCTTATTGAAACCTCACTCAAACGAAAGTTCAACCATCCCATAAAACACTTTGTATATTTATTAGTCCCACATTTGTAATTATGGTTTATTATATTATTAATTTAATTTTTTGTAATGTATAATCCAGTTACATTTCAGTTTCAGTATATTTTGTTATTCTTTTGTTAATTCTATTCTCTAGACCACTAAGCCGGCATCCAACGGTGTTAATGTCTAACTTTGCAAGACCTATAGGTCCTAGGTTCGAATCTCCACAAACCCACCTTCTGATAATTCTATTCTCGTCTTCGATAAAACATTTTGCGTTCATAAAAATCATATTAAATGATTTATTTTTGTGAATCTATTCAATTTATTTAAAACAATATGATCGAAATTGTTATATCGATTGCATGAGTGCTCAGTTAATATATGACGTGATGATTCCTGCCATTTATAGAGGAGTGAATTATCGATCAGAGCAATGATACACGAAAAACCATACGAGCAGTCTTGAGCACTTATCAGTCCTGCTTTCTGTCTAGCCCAGTTCAGCCAGTTAAGTCCAGAACACCAATAACAGCCTCTGCAATATGAATCATTATTCTCAAATATACTGGGTTTATATACCAATCAAACTGATCACATCGTACCATAAAATAGAAAATAATATTTGTACAAAATTTGGTCAAATGTGGCTGTGAATAGGGGGGACAGTAATCAATAGACTGGGGATAACTCAAGAATGGTAAATCGTATAATAATAGTCCATAGGTCAAAATAAAGTCCATGATAATAAGGGGAACATGAATATGAATAGTTTAGTTACTTGACAATTATACAATAGGAAATATACATATCCTATTGGTCCATAAATAGTTCTCAAAGTTACCATTCATAAATCTCCACGGGATATCTCATGGAAACAACAAGATCTGAAAACTTCGAATTTGATCTCAAGTTGAATTTCATTTGTTTTATATGTCTACGTTGTTGATATAAAGATGAAGTTTTTATATAAAGTAGAGTAACACAATTATTTAACAATATACCTTAAACAATAGTTAATATTAGTTCATGATGAAAACTATCAAACCTATTTCATTTGAACTTATTTTGGTAACAAAACGAATGTAATGTTAACAGCTGTTGTTGTAGATATGTTCAAAGTGTTAATTTCTTCGTTTTTTGAGAATATCTTGTTTTTGGAATGGGGATTTGTGGAGATTGTAGTAATTTTAATAGTTGAACTCATGAGTTTATCTAAGCTAGATCACCACTAAAAACCTGGAAACATCATAGATTGATTTTACTCAGTCAACCAGTGAAGACTAGGAAGTGTCAGGTAGCTAGTTAGTCCCAGTATGTGACTAGTTAGTAGTAGAAGTCCACCATTCTAGATAGAACTCAGGATTTTCGTTCTCTCACACGAACACTCAGCCTCTAGACCACTGATCCGGTATCCAATAGTTTACGTTTGTGACATTGAGCAACCATCGTCCGGTGTATTTAGAAGGTGACATGGTTAAACTCCAGTGGTCATAGCTTCTTATTAGAACTTCGGGAATCACCTCTTAAAATTAGTCACCTACATGCACACGATTTCGGGTTCTGAAAGGTCACGTACTAAGGTGAAATATGTCCCAACTTGGTAATCATATTGTGTACAACTAAATCCAGCCAGTAGATTTTACTGAAAAACTCTTTCACATTAACATTGTTTCAAGATAAGTGAACTATACACATTAAAACTCATTCGTATTAATAAACTCTAATTGTCACTGTATTTTTTCTTCTGTCCATCAAAATCCATTTAATTAAAAATAAGAGGAAACTGTATGACACTTCTTAGTATTGTTCGTTTGTATCTTTCTATTGTCGTTTAGGAATGTAATTGATCAGTCTCTTATTAGCATATATGGATACTGTGTGGACTTCCTCGATATTGCCTAAAGTCACAAGCTTTATAAGCGAAAATGGATGGTGGCTAGCAGTGGAATCAATAACGCGCGTTCTATCCTATACAGGACTCGTCAGCTGGATTTATCCCAGAGTTGATAATCACTCCAACAACAATGCGAAGATATAAACAAACAATATTAAGTGAATTTAAACTTCACCCTACTGCACAAGCAGATAGTTGTCAGAACACATTAGCTATGTGGATAACGCGATAGAGTGTGGAGCGAAAGGTACTGGGCTCGAGTCCAGGAGTAAACATTAATTCTGAGATGCAGGTACTTTTGAACTGAATGATTAGATATTTTGTAATTTCTAGACGATTTCAGCATACATCAAGTTCCACAATGTTTCGAACACATAACTTTATAGTATTACTTATCGTCTTTTATAAACATGATTGCGTACCAGACACTAGAGTTTTTCAGTTACGTCAACATACTATTAATGCTGAGCACAATGATTATGTTAAATTCAGGTCAGTGTTAAGATATGAAATCTCATCTTTTGTTATTCACATATATATAATTTACAAGATTACAGACTAGATTTTAACAATAAAATAGTATTTTTTAGCTTTTTACATTTTTGTCCATGCAGACAGATAACGTAAAATTCTAAGGTGAATTTTAAAATGTTTGTATAACTAGCTTGAATGAAGTTAGTCTTGCACATGAATGAACCTCATCTCAGCGGTCTAGAAGTTGAGAGTTCATACGCACTCCTAGAAGTCCAGGGTTTGATTTTAGTATGCGCGATCATGCATCCGTACTACCATCGAAGAACTCTACACTATGATTAAGTAGCCATTGAATGCTTGTACGTTTCCAATGGTTGTTTTATATTAATCAGTTCGTGGTTCCAATAAAGTTGCGAGAATCATTGACGATTATTTTCAGTTTTCATTAATCAGTAACTACCATATTGACAAATAATCTTACTAATTTTAAGATACTTAAAATATGATTGATTCATGCCTTGCTTGCATTAATAGGGATGTCAAGATTGACAAAATTTCAATAAGTATAATCTTCAAAGACTGTAGTTTAGAAAACTGAAATATTATGTCCCACAAAGCATTTAACCAAAACCTTTTAACTAATGTAGATTTCTAGTAACGTTAGGGTTATTACTTTTAAACTATCAACTGATCTTAGTTGAAGATCTGGTTTAAACGAGAGAGGTTTAGACAACTATTCTATTCAAACATAGGGATATTTATCAACAGTCATCGACGCTTTTTTGTTATTGGAAAACATGAAACCCCTTTACTATTTAGTGAAAAACCAATGATCTATATTTTCCTATTTCAGCTTCAATCCGCATGATACTTCTGAATAACAAGCTGTTTTTCTTCAAATATTTTTTCATTATGAAAAGTAAATTAAGATGAAACGATCTCAACAGGACTCTTCTGTTGATGATTGATTTACTAGCAATTGAAACAATAGCCAGTATTTGTTCGTAGAGACCACTGAATTTCGAAGTTAGATTACCAAAACATCCTGGGCACAGTGAATGGTGACTTGCTTCAAGATGGATTTCTTGGAGTTCTAGTGAGAAGCCATCACCAATGAAGTTAATTCATGTGGGGTGTGAGGCAGTTACCTAGCGAAGATAATGGAAGACGGTCGTGCAACATCGTGGACTGGGTGAATTTAAGCTATTTAGTGTTAGACATATGAAGTATATTATTTTCTTATAAATTGAGAACTACTAATAAGTAGTTTGTGTTGTTTAGCATAATTGTCAAGTGAAACCTAAGTCAGCGTAAAAAATCTAAATTCAGAAAAAAACACTAGTATGATTATTGATAGAGTCATTTATGATATAAATAACATAATAGAACAAAGAGTGATTGAATTTCGGAGTAAAGAGAATAGAGTTTGTGTCCTAATGTTAACATCTATTGAAGTAGTTTGCCCAGAATTGAAGGATACGCTTGTCTTGAATTCAGCTACTACACACTATCAAAAGATTGCTTAACAATTTATTCTACTTGATTCATGTACATGTTTTTGCCGGTGATATATCAACAATGTAGACTCTTGTTTGTTGAAGCGAGTTATCGGTAGACTGATTAATTTTTACAATTAATTTTATGAGCTAAACTGAAGTACACTCAATATTAATAGTTAAATATCAATTTCTTTGATTGATACATTATGTTCATAGTTGAAAGCGTGAGTCAATTGAAGCTAGACCACCAAGGAAAACCTGAAAGCACTGGACGGCCGTTTTGTCCTATTGTAAGACTCCTCAACAGTGCGCATCCACGACCTCGCCTTGCGAGTTTCGAACAATGAAAATACTAAATCTCCACAAAACCCCTTCTGATACATTATTTACCAATTTGAATTGAACAATGTTTTTTTATGAATGTGATGTGGAAATGTTTACTTAGACTAATCACCATATGTCCACTAAAATTTTAAAGTACAGTGATTCATACAAATGTGCTGTTTCTCTTTAAGTATTAGATGGTCTTCAAAACCATATGTCTACTACACTAATATTTAATAATGAATCCCTGAGCAGTTTCTTAATCTTAAGAATTCTTCCATGTTTGAGCCTCAAACAGTAGCAAAAAAGGCTTAAAGTAAGGAAAGGAGCTCTACTTTGAGGCTAATTAATGTGGAGAACACAAGATTATTTATGGATTTTTAATGAGTTTTGAGGAAAACTTAAACAGCTGGAAACTTCTGGGAGTAACAAAGAAAGTAATCATCCAATCTAAGTGTGGCATACAATCAGTCAATGTTCTAGAACATTCTTGCACGTTGTGAAACGATGTTATTGAGGAGAAATTTTCACAACCTTTTCTAACCTACTGACTACCACATCGAGGAATTACAAGGGATTCTAACAAAAAGTCTCGTGAAACTAATGAGTCAATTGTAATTCGAAAAAGCCTTGTGATAAAAATAAATAAATACCATTTCTAAAGAAAAACTTAAAACAACGACAGGAGAGTGTTAAACCGACGGAATATAATAATGTGTAAAGATTATAGGAATCCCCAATTTCAAGCCTTTGATGTACACAACTTTAGGGATTTTGCACTAGATCATTATTAGTTCAGTTGTTCAGATTGGTGTCTGGCAATAATACTGTATTTCACTAACTCATACATTAGGCAATTGTATCAGTTGTCATGGCTACATGGCTACATGTTAGTAAATAATGGTTGTATAATATTTTAAAAAAAAGCTAACTGAAAACAAACCCAATTGTAAAATGCACATTCTCGGAGTTGTTTTTTGATATACTACTTATTATCAGATCGTTCCCCACATGATAGTAGACGACTTTGGTATACAAAAAAGGTTACTAGTTTATTAGAGTGAACATGTGAACATTATCAGTGCTCAATCATCCAGTCTTCAATGTATCTTTGTCCATCTGTCATATTATACAACAAGACCTCAAATATCACAATTAAAATCTATTTACGTCAAGACTGGTGCCTTATTCTATTGACAAGTATTAACTATTATTTCATTTTGCATTGGTTTTTTTAATCTCCCATTGATGTTTTAGACTACAACTGATCAGTTCCAAACAGGATAGCTAGCTACCATACATCTCTGCTTATAATGCTTGCGATTTAAAGCAGTATCGAGGCAGTCCGTACGAGATGCACAAACGCTAATAAGAGACTGATCAATTGCAGACCGAAATATCAATGAGAAGATTTAAACAACCAATACAAAATGAATTAAAACTTCAACCCATTGCACAAGCTAGTGGCTATCAGAACTCAGTAGATAATTGGAGAACGTTATGGCGTTTGGAGCGAACGGTACTGAACATCAACCTTTGGATACAAGTACATCCATCTGCCGAGTCCGAAACAGGAGGGAACGTGCGATCTACATTCCAATGCTAGTCACCATCCATCTCTGCTTATAAGTATCAACTATGTCATATGTGTATCAATTCGATTTGCCACATCATATTATTATAGCATGATGAAATTATCAAGACAACTGCTGATGTAGTTTAAGTAGTTACGGTCTCAGAGCTAGTAAAAAACACGTCACTCATAGACAGTATGAGATTCTAGATAACGAAATGAATACATAGAATTAAAAATACAAAATAATCTTGAAACTCTAGTTGTAAAGCCATGCAAAGTATCAGTGCATCTGTGTTATTGTGGCTAATTGAGCCTAGAAAACCATCACGATCCAATTAACAATTGACAATAGTTTTATTTCTTTTTAAGAAACTTTGATAGTCTTTAAAGAAGACACCACTATCAGCCTTATCCGCTACATTTATAATGAATTAAGTAAGAAATATTAGTTATTGGGTTTCTAACCGGTCAGTTCAAATAGACATATTGTTCGTCAGGAGATATAAAGATGGTAAGTTTAATTACTAGATTGTTCATTGGTCTACGGTGGGAACCAGATCAAAACAACTGTTCCATGACTCCAAATTACTTTTTTTTGCTATATCTCAAACAAATGTTGACCTATGATTAGAATTACCCTTAAAATTAAAAAAAACTTTGGTTCATATATATCTAAGACTTAATTAGGTTAGAAATTCATTTCGTTTACAACAGGAAGAATGATTCTTAAACTAAACTTTCATCCTTATATACGATGATGTTTAAATACAACTTATAATGAAGAAATACGATTTCACTCCTTTTTCTTGACCTACAACATCCTCTCTTAAGAAAAAAAATTAATCAAATTTATTTCCGGTTTAATTTTAATTGACAACTGAGACTCTTGCCCCTTCCTCTAAAAAGAAAAAAACAAACAAACGTAGTTTATTTTAAAAAAAGCGATTAAGACCATTTTATTGTTTAATAAGTATAGTTAAATTCATGAGTCAATTAAAGCTAGACCACCATAGAAAACTTGGAAACACTGGACGGCCGGTTCATGTTAGTGTGGGATATTTCAGTGGTACGCACCCATGATCCCGCCCCATGAGATTCGAACTCAGGACCTATCGGTCTCGCGCGCGAATGCCTAACCTCTAAACTCAATAATTTAAATAACAAATTGCTATAAACTTCACAAAACCCCTTTCTGAGACTACTTATCATATGCTCACTAATGGTTGTAGCTCTAATAGGTATTTTTAGAGTTCTAGTGAGAAGCAATGACAAGTGGAGTTCAATTAGATCTGTTGTGAGATAATAACTCACTGAAGACAATGGTGGATGTTGGCTCAATTTCGTGGATTATTTGAAAAGAGACACCGTTGAACACCATCTCAGTAGTCTACAGGTCAGGTGTTCGAGTGCGAGACCGATAAATCTTTGGTTCGAATCTCGCCTGGCACGATCGTGTACGTGCACTGCTGTGGAGTCTCACACTGTAGTGAAAGTCGTCCAGTTCTTCCACGTTTTCCATATCGATCTAGCTTTAATTGAATCATGAATTCAACTATCTAATTACTAAAATCTCCACTAAACCCCATTCTCAAAATAAGAATAAATTATATGTAATAGTTAGTTCATTTTCATTGAATGGTTTTTTGATTTCATCAAAATTATGAAATTGATATTCTCATAGTTGAAATCATGAGTCAATTGAAGCTAGACCACCATTGAAAACCTGGAAGCACTGGACGGCCGTTTCGTCCTATTATGATATTCAACATTCAAATTGAATATACCGGGAGAAAAAAGTTCAATGTTAAATAAATGATACTTTTAATAGAAGAAGAATAAATTAAGTCTAATCTTTGAGTTTTATAGTTTTTTTGAAAAAAAAAAATGTTTTCCCGTCGAAGGAATAATTCTTTATGAGTCTATATCAGAAAATAAAATTAATTTTTTTTGTATTTTTCAAAAGAAAATTATTGTTTAATTTTATTCATATAAATTAAGATTAACCATGATTTATTTATTTCTTCATTCATTTTGGCGGATTCTTAAAATTCTATCATAAATGAGATTTAATTAAGTGATACTGTAGTGTGGACTACTTATATATATATATATATATACATAAGTAGTATAATGTCTATTGGTAAAGAATGAAATGCATTCCACTATTTTTATTAAGTACTAAAGAAGTTTTCACAGTTGAATTGATCAGTCGACGTAGGCCAGATCATTAATAAAAACTTGGAAGTACAGAATAGCCACCTCGCTCTAGTAATGGGACTCTGCAGCGGTGAGCATCTATGACACAACGCACGGGACTTGAAGATAGGATCTTCGGTCTCACGCATTCAACAGTGATAATGTCTATCTTCAATCAATCTATGATCTTGCAGAACGCTTCTTTCATTGTCTTCGGTGGATAACCACCACATACTAGACATGGATTGAACTCCACTGGTCATAGTTTCTTACTAGAACCCTAAAAAATCTGTCTCGATCATGGATAGATTGAAGTTAGACATTAACGTCGTTGGATACTAGTTCAGTGGTTTAAAGGTTAAGTGTTCGCGCACGAGATCGAAGGACTCGGGTTCTAGTCCTGAGTGCGGAATCTTGCATGCACACTATTGAGGATTCCTATACTAGGACAAGATGGCCGTCTGGTGCTTCCAGATTTTCCATGGTGGTCTAGCTTCAATTGACTCATGATTTCAAATATATAAAATAACTGGCTATTTATTGTAGTTAGATTTATGGTTTAAATTGTAATGATCACGGATAAAAAATGTTTACAATTCTCCAAAACAGTTGCAACATATCTCCCTGTTTTCACCAATTTATCTATTTTTTATGGATACACCTATATAAGAATGAGAATTCGGAACCTAAAAGTTGGATTGGATGAACATGTACCAAAGTGTCTCCGAAAGCAAATGAAGTGAAATAGTCCAATGTAATTACTAGAACCCATTGTTGTTAAAGCGGCAATCAATGAATAAATTATTGGCATTAATGTCCATCTTGAAATAACATTCGTCACATATACGAATCGATAAAACATACATTTAGGTTAGAACTGATCACACAGATACTGGGTTATTTTAGAATAAAACAAATTTACTCTAACTAAATTCATTTCTAAAACTGATTTGATACCATATAAAATAATGGATGTAATATATATGCCTCTTTGGAAGAAAAAAAAAGGAGATGAACATTTATGATCTAATCAGTTATTATAGAATTACAATGAATAGAAACATGTTTCCTATTTAATTGTCTACATTTAAAACGGTTTTATTGTATCAGTAATAAAAAAAGGAGAAAAAAAAAGGAAAACATAGATCAACGCTACAGTAATATGATATGAATAGAAACATGAAGATATATATATTGATGTTTGTATACCATACTAACAATTTAATAGTTGAGTTCATGAATCAGTTAAAGCTAGATCAACATGGAAAACCTAGAAAAATTGGATGACAGTTTTAGTCCAGTATGGAACTCCTCAGTAGTACTCATTGACGATCCTGCTTCGCGGGATCCGAACCGAAGACTAATTGGTCTCGCTCTCAAACGCTTAATCTGTAGACCACTGAGTTGGTGTTCAACGGTGTTAATGTCTAACTTCAACCAATCCAAGAAATTGTACCACCATCCACCGTCCAAAAGATTAAGGGCTTCAACGCGTGCAATTAGAGCCCACTTCTCATTATAAAACATTTACACCTCAAAATCTTGTTATAACTTATGTATTTCACGGATTACATGGGTATAAGCATTCATTGTCACCTTTCTCTGATCATAATTTTTATACGTCTATGGAAATTGTATTACATAATCTTTCTTATCAAACTTTGGTATACTACTGATAGTTATTCATTCGGTATTATTTTCATAGTAAAAATAATAGGCATTTATCAAAACATTTACTTCTACGGACGGAATACAATCTTTGTAATGAATTACCATCTATCGTTAAGTAAGGTCAAATTATGCTTCTTTCGAAAGAATAATAAAAAAAATTGGCATTCATCTGTAATGTTTTTATTGAAAGAATGAAATATCTCAGTGGACATTTGAACATATTTGACAGGAAATACCGTTCATTTTTCCTAAACGTTTACTTATTACGTAACTACTTGTTTTGAGCCTTCTGGTCGTTTGTTGTTAACAATGTTGTATACATTCTTTGATATTATATATACATGTATATATAAGCTAGTTTAGTAAACTTGCTTGCATCCTTACTATTCTGTACTGATCTATGATCATAAGAATCTCCTACTAGACTCTTCCATGTAAGCAATTTGAAACTAAATTTTTTTAGTTATGATCTTTAAATATTACACATTGCTATAAGCAGCTAACGATATGCAAATGAAATATGATTCTGTTTAAATCTTTATTCTTACTCTCTTAAACTAGGTTCTGAGCTAGTTGACTTTCATGTAAAAGGTTTGTCTACAATCATGAAGGAACTGACGTTTACCATTGAAGTCAGACCAATATTATTCAGTGTCACAGTCCAATACATTGTCATTGAATCAGTTAAACTTGGACTGATGTCCTATGATGCCGATAGTTTTACAATAAATAATTTTGTTGTTATGCTGTATGACACCAGATAATATCTCAAGGTCAGTTTCAGTTTCCTCATTATTGTCGATATTTCTTTTTGATCATAGTCAACTAGCACAAATCCAGATGCGATTAGGCTTCTTATTCATGATCGTATATCATCCAATACGATAATAATGCACTTTGAGAAGTGTCCATATCGCGATTTATTCAAAAGAATTATATCAGAAATAATGACTGAAGAAACTTTACTACTAAATAGCTCGTTTTATGTGTAATATCAAATGAGGTTACACAAAAATAAGCTGTATTAAAGAAAACAATTAGTTTGCATAATTATTAGAAGGGGGTTTCGTGGAGATTTTAGCAATTTTATATAGTTGAGATCATGAGTCATTTGAAGCTAGACCACCAGGGAAAACCTGGAAGGACTGGACGGGCGTTTCGTCCTACTGTGGGACTCCTCAGCAGTGCGCATCCACCATCTCGCCTCGCGAGATTGCAATTTCTTATACAATTGTTAAACAATCCATTAAACAATCTTATGTGATTATGTACTGATGAGTGTGTGATAGAATTTTTCTAAAATGAATCTAAAGGTTAAACGTTCACGCGTAAGACAGATAGGTCCTGGGTTTGAATCTTGAGGGGTTAGTTAGCGGATGTATACTTCTGAGATGTCTCATAGCAAGACGAAAAGGCCGTCCAGTTCTACTAGGTTTACCACGTTGTTCTAGCTCTAATTGAGCCACAAATTTAACTATTAAATCTAGCTACAATAGATAGACAAGATTTTAATTTAATTCATTTTGAACTGATATTTAAATAGCTACTGATTATTCTGCCTTCGGCTTACAATTATAAAAGATTCTGTTCACTAGATTCCTATCCAAGTATTTAAATAAGTCAAATTATCTTGATTAATTGCCTACAGAAACTAAAAATTTCAAATCCTACTGAGGAAACAATTTACAAGTAACTGGACTAAATAATAATATATCCAGTGTTAGTAAAGGAATTTTTGGAGATCGTAGTATTTTAAACAGTTGAATTCAACATTAACACCGTTGGATGACTGCTCAGTTGTCCAGTGGTTAAGCGTTTGCGCATGAGACCAAAGGTCCTGGTTTCGTAATCACAAGTGTGGGATCGTAGATGTGCGCTGCTCATGAGTCCCATACTAAGACGAGATGGACGTCCAGTACTTCCAGATTTTCAATGGTGGTCTAGCTTAGATCGACTCTTTAATTCAATTGTTAGAAGTGTATACAATGTCCTGTATATATGCATATTATTAGGTACTCATATGTTAATATAATGTCACAAATGTTAATCAAACTATTTTTAACTTAATCTTATTGTAACAATTAATGTGAAGCATTACATCAGATACAGATAATTAGTTTAACTACTATCATTTTATATTAAATGATTGAAGGCATTGAACCTACAAGTCCTGAACCACAGTTTTATGCACAGTAACATTCTTTAACGTGACTTACATAAAACCATGCTGGAATTAACATGTTTTTTTTCTTTTATCTCTGTAACTGTTTATTTACAACTCATTTTTTACTTCATGTATAGTTCATTAGCCAACTATTGACTAGTATATGGTTGTATATGGTTGTGGAGATTGTTGAGTTTAGAGCGATATCATGAATGAATCAATATTAGATCATCATTGAAAACCTGGAAACACTGGACGGCCGTTTCGTCCCAGTATGGGACGCCCCAGCATTGCACATGCACGGTTACACACTTAGGATTCGAACCGAGACCCTCTGTCTCGCGCACGGTTGCTTAACTTTTAAACCACTTTGCCGGTATCCAATGATGTTAATGTCTAACTTCAACCAGTCCATGATATTGCACGACCATCTTCCATTGTCTTTGATAGGTAACTACCTCACAACAGACACGATTGGACTCCACTCGTCACAGCTTCTAACTAGAACTCCAAGAAATCCATTTTGAATCTAGTCACTAGTGTGCACATAGTAATTATAAATGTAAACTTGTGGAATTTGTTGAGTTTAGACTAATATCATGAATTTCTGTTTAAATCCTAACTATTTAATTATTATCAATTAAAGTGTAATTTATACATGGATAAATTAAATTTTAATCAAAAGTTATTCCTTCATTTTATGTGTAAATACGGTAATATAAATTCAAGTTTTTTGGAAATACTACAAAGACTGAAATTGTTTACACATAGTTTAGGTTTTATTAACTAAAATATCAAATTAACATATTCCAGGGTAAATATTTAATCAAATAGTCCTGGGTTCGAATCTCATGAGGTAGGAAATTGGATGCGCACTGCTGAGGAGTCCCACAATAGGACAAAACGGCCGTCCAGGGCTTTCAGATTTTCCATGGTGGTCAAGCTTCAATTGACTCATGATTTCAACTATGAAAATACAAACAGTTATATTATAAAACTTGATCTTAGAATAATGTTCAAAATAAGAACTTCAGTAGTTTGTTTCAGTTTGCAAAAGACAGGAGGCTAGATGGCCTATGTTAGTCATGGCAATGGATTAATGTCCTCTATATAACTGACTATAGTCACCTCGATTTTTAATACCTGATTGAAGTAAGATTAGGTAAGTTAGAAGCTAATAACAGTTAAAACAAGGCATTGTATTAGTCTATGAAATCATAAACTGTATAGAAATGTACACAATTTTATTCTCCAAGAAATTTTCAGCTCCAATATTCTCTCATAATCATTATTCTAGGAAATCATTCGAAATTCTTGAACCATATGTTGTATATTTAATCTTGATTACTATCATTGATACCTTTAAAATTATTTTAAATGTTTTGCTATTCACCATGTTAGTTCCATCTAAAATGATAATTTGGATAGATGGATAAGTTTTACCAAGTCGTTTGTCATTTTAACTGATTGAACAATGCTACATGACTTTATCATACACTATGAGTTTCAAGCACTATAAGCAAAGATAGATGGTGGCTAGCAGTGGAATTCAGGACACACGTTTCATTTTATTTAGGACTGGTCGGCTGAATTTACCTTCATCAAAGAATTAATGTTCACTCCGAGACTCGAACTCACTACTATTCGCTTCAAACGCCATCACTTTCTCCAGTTATCTACTGAGTTCAGATAGCCACTTCCTTATGCAGTACAATGAAGTTTTAATTCATTTTAATTTATTCTGAAATGCAGGTAAATCCGGCTGACGAGTCTCAAATAGGACGAAACACGCGTCCTGGATTCCACTACTAGCAATTATCAACCTTTGCTTAAAAAGAACTCAATATTATTATAAAAATATTATACATTAGTAGTGGTTGTTTACAAATAAACAATTAAAAGATAATTAACAAATCTATTGTAACTAATACAATATATTCACTGAGATTATTCAATTGTCAATCTCTTCTGTTGTTTATTTATATTAAAGGATGTAATTTAAAACATAAACATATATAGAGATCATACCCTATACATAATAGTAGGTTAAATTTTATTGTTTCTTAGTAACTAGAAATAAATAAATGAAATCCTATTTTATACTTGATATAATTAAGCAGTTGAAAGATTGAAAAGATAAAATATGGATAGTAATGTGACCCAGGACTCAAGCTTAAACCTGTTTACGATACGACAACTTTTCGGAACTGTATCCCAGAGTTGATGCTCACTCTGAAAATTAAATCCATTACCGTTCGCTTCAAACATCATCGTATTATCCAATTGACAATTGATTTCAGATTGCCCCTTACGTGTGCAGTAGAGATGAGTTTGAATTCAATTTGAAACAGATTGTATTACCTCGCTGTTGATATTCTGGCTGAAATCCGATCAACCTTGGTTGATATATGTCGATCGAATGTGGGTTTGCTCGATACAGTCAATATGACACAGGTAAAATCGAATACATAGAGTGCAGCTAGCAGTGTAGTCCAGGAGGCGCGTTTTGTCAGTCGTATGTACCTTCATCCCTATGTTAATGCTCATACTGGGATCCAAAAATGATATCTTTCACGTTAAATACCTACAGTATTACTAACTCAGATACTGAGTTCAAAAATCATTAACCCGTACAACATGCATGGATCAAGTTTGTTAGGGTTTGAATATTTCTGTTCTTTATTCTATTGATCCTAACTGATCAGTCTATTTTAGCACTTATGCATCTTGTGCATTTCTCCCCTACATTCCTATTTAGCCACAAGTTAGTGGTAATCTGGACTCGGTAGCTAAGTGAATAATACGTTGATACTGAAAGCGAAAGGTACCCGGTTCAAGTTTATATGTAAACACTAACACGACTGAAGACACATCCACCTAACAAGTTTTGAATGGGATGAAACACTCATCCTGGATCACAATGCTTTTCACCACCAAAACGTCGATTTAAAACTTCTGACATAATAGTAGTATCAAGGCGATTCTCAGACGATCACTGTTTGCTTAGAAAACAATAAACCATTTAACTAGAACACAAAATTTGCATTGCGTAAAATTAGAAACATTTACTGGATATTTTTCTGTATTAATTATCAACTTCAGTAAAACGTTTTCATTCTTAAACAGTATTGAACAGTGGCTAGCAGTGAAATTCAAGATGGCAATAAAAAACTCATCACAATCTACATACTAGTGGATATCTGTACTCAGTAATCAGAAGGATAATAAGTTTAGCGTATGGGGGGAAAGGTACAGGGTTCTAGTATCTCTGCAAACATCAACAGTAGAGTGAAAGTACATCATTTTGATAAGTCCCTAAAAGAACAAGACGCACGTCCTAAATCCAACCAAAATGTTTTTCTTAATGGCAATATCAGGGCAATCCTAACAGGAAGGAACTGAGCAAGAGTGATCAGATCTCAACGTCAACAAATGGAAAATTCAAACCCTTGAAAATGAATTAAAAAACTGTTCAGTCTGTAAACTGACAGACACAATTATATTGCTCATTACATTTAACACAAAACTTAAATGTTAACGACAGTAAATCCTATATTTAACTCGAGTATTTATATTGTTTGATATTTATGATGAGTAAAATCTGTTCAAAAGAGTAGAGAAAAAACGTAAAGAATATTATTGACACATAAAACTGATCACTGTGTATTTTTGGCATTTGCCTGATCTAGTCGGAAGTAAATTTATGGTACATAGGCTACATACAAACATAATAATGAATACCGTATCACTTAAAATATTGATCAGTTTTCCAAACAAACTTAATAATTATAAGCAAAGATGGATGGTGGCTAGCAGTGGAATCCGGGACGAGCATTCCGTCTTCTTTTGGACTCGTCAACTGGATATAGTTGCATCCAAGAATTGATGTTCACTCAGCGACTCGAACCCAGTAACTTTCACTTTAAAAGCCATCAACTTCTGCAGTTAGCTACTAATTTCAGATAGCCAATAGCTTGTAGGC
>NW_017386040.1:552504-572028 GCF_000237925.1 Schistosoma mansoni | reverse complement strand
GGAATCAATTTCGTGGGTTTCTGAAAAGTGTAAGACCTTTCGCTGTAAAGGTTACAGAAGGCTTAATCAGAGATATCGTGGTTGCTGGCAATATGCAGCGAGAAGAATGTACATTATCCAGATGTCGATTGACTGGGCTGCTAACTTCTAACTGGCGATCACTCAATATTTATCGTCAGGAAGGACGAAGAAGTAAGAAACCGAAACTTATTGAAGTACTTTGTGCTGAGAATTCTATATTGTACCAAAAATATAATATTGAATAAAGCTAATAATAATAATAATAAAAAAAGATAACATTAAACTCTGTTTGTCACTATAATCCTCACCAGCGAAGCGCATAAATCTTGTGAAGGATCTCTACTCAACTTTTATCGGTCGAGTAAAAGCTTATGGTGAACTATCTTCAAAATAGCCAAATTCATGTGTTCATCTGGGTTGCCATCTTTCTCCATTTTTGTCGAAGAAATTGTTATGGAGGTAACGTTTTCATCGTCTAAGGTCTTAGGAATTGATGTCCTATCATAAGATCCCCTCGTTGACTTAGAAACGCTCATACGATGTAGTCCTCTTCAGTGAAGGTGCTTACAAGATGCGGAGTTTTCTGGTCACTTTGAGCAACCATCAAAACATGTTCAGGATGACCTCTCCCCCTGTGTATTTTTGGCATTTGCCTGATCTAGTCGGAAGTAAATTTATGGTACATAGGCTACATACAAACATAATAATGAATACCGTATCACTTAAAATATTGATCAGTTTTCCAAACAAACTTAATAATTATAAGCAAAGATGGATGGTGGCTAGCAGTGGAATCCGGGACGAGCATTCCGTCTTCTTTTGGACTCGTCAACTGGTTATAGTTGCATCCAAGAATTGATGTTCACTCAGCGACTCGAACCCAGTAACTTTCACTTTAAAAGCCATCAACTTCTGCAGTTAGCTACTAATTTCAGATAGCCAATAGCTTGTAGGCATTAGTATTTTATTCTATTTGATGATAATCAGTTTAAAAAGAATGAGTGTTTGTTTTTACATTGACTCTAATAAATTTTTAACTTAATGGTTTTCAGAATAATCATTGAATTTATCATTTTCAAACTATTAATCTATTCAGTGGTATTATTTATTTTTCTTCCAGTTTACTGCATTCATAGAAACTGGTTGTACATGTGTATGTGTGTGGTTGGTCGGTTTTAAGTAGCTGTGATTTACTAATATACTTCAGAAATAGTATTCTTTGCAGTTTTACATTTAGGAATATTAAAGCTGACTGGTTACTATGAAGGAATTTTTTTCTTAAAAGTAAATAGTTTGATTGACATTATACATGATTATTCAAGATCTTCTTTTGATATACGACAAAATTTATTGGCTGGAATGATTATCTTCAAGCTTAAATCTTCCTTTTCTACTTCTAATACTTCTAATTCAGTCTGTATCCTGTTCTTAAGATAATGATAAAATATTTCATTACTTCAGTGTTATTTTAGTTTGGGAACTAACTTAATTTATAAGTGGCTTATGTCACGACATAGGATCGATTAAGGTACAAATGAAAATTATGAAGCCTTGAAAAGTTGTTTAGTCGTTGGCATAAAAATCTCTATTCGTCAGTGTTAACCCTCGACTACACCAGATATAAAATTCAGTTCATAACAGAGAAATATGAGTTGGCATTCAATGGTCAGAGTTTGTAAATTCTATAATTGAATAATATCTAGTTCGAAACATAACTGATGTCCTCTTTTTAAGTTAATTGTTGAGTTGGTCAATTCATCAAACTGAAATATGGTGGCCGCTTAAATTAATAATAACTTTCAATTTGATGAGTTTAAGAGGTACATTTTTGCTTTTAAATTTATTATATTTAACTGGAGGTATAAAAATAAATCATTTGCATTATAAATTCACTTAGTATTGCTTGTTTGAATCTTCCCATTGATGTTTAGGACTGCAACTGATCAGTCTCTTATTGGCATATGTACATACTGTGAGTATTGCCTTGATATAGCCAAATAGGACGAAATGCGCGTCGAACTGGATTCCACTGTTAGCCACTATCCATCTTTGCTTACAATGCTTGTTAATTAATGCTATATCGAGGCAGTTGCAGTTGCAGTCCAAAACATCAATGGGAAGATCCAAACAAACAATGCTAATTGAATTTAAACTTCACTCTATTGCACAAGTAGCTGAGTGGATAACGCAGTGGCGTTCGAAGCGAACAGTACTGGGTTCGAGTCCCAGAGTGAACTTCAACTCTTGGATTCAAGAACATTCAACTGACGAGTCCCGAACAGGATGAAACGCGATTCCTGGATTCCACCGCTAGCCACTATCCACATTCGTATTATAGTTATACAAAAGAAAACTTTGTATTTTACTAGTGAAATGGAAATTACTAGTGATTCCATGTGGTTGGATATAAATTAATCTGTTAAAAATTTACAAAGACCTTCCTTTACCTTTTCATTAAAAATAATCAAAACAAACATAAATAAGTGATTTATTCCCCTGCTAAACTAACTATAATTCGTTGGAACTCCTCATTCGGCTACCACTTATCAATACTCAGAAATCGATAGATAGATAGTGTCCAGTTTTGTGATGGTGGGAAATACCTTTGGTTCAGGATGGGATTTTTAGAGTTATTTATTCTCTAAGTTGGTTTGTTTAGTCGTGAAGTTCTCATTATCTTTCTGGATATCATTAATTTACACTTCTATAATAAGCGCTTGATAATGCAGTCCAGTTGAAAGAATAATATATGCTCAAAAAATATACTTGATTTTTTTATGTTGTAAATATATGATATGGTCTTAATATGAACGGTTCATAACATGGTTTGACTCGATTTAATACCTTACCTGTTGTTATAAACAAGTTAAACATAGTTGACATTCAACATTATATTATTTATCAGAAGACGTTTTGCGGAGATTTCATTATTTTCATTGTTAAAAGCCTGAGTCAATTGAAGCTAGACCACCAGGGAAAACCTGGAAGCACTGGTCGGCCGTTTCGTCCTATTGTGGGACTCCTCAGCACTGCTCATCCACGACCCCGCCTCAGGAGATTCGAACTCAGGACCTTCCAGTCTCGAGCCAGAGCACTTAACTGATAGACCACTGAGCCGGCATCCCATGTTGTTTATGTTTAACTCCAACCAATCCACGAAGTTTGACCAACCGTTCGCCAATTGTCTTCAGTGAATTTCTATCTCACAACAGACGTGGTATGAACTCCACTGGTCACTGCTTCTCACTAGATCTCCAGGAAGTACCTCTTGAAGTCGGTCACTGGTGAGCATATGATTATAATCAGAAGGGGGTTTGTGGAGATTTCAGTATTTTCATTATTTAGTTGATCTAAATAAACCATAGTGAATTCGAGCAGACAAAAAGGACAAACTGATTTGAATGAGGAATTATGCTGTTTTTATTATGAACTATAGCTCACTACTTTTAAGCATGTTATTATAATTTGTAAGCGTTTGCCTTATTCAAATTAGATGTATTGTAACTAACAGTAAAAACCAAGAAGCTCATTTCGTCCTATTCAGAAATCGTCAGCTGGATGCACAGCTAATTTATTCTAAAACGAACCCATAAGCAAAGGTCTATGTTGAGGCAGTCTGAATCAGACATACATATTTTAACACGGACGGATTGCTGAGGAGTCGCACAATAGAACGAAACGGCCGTTCAGTACTTCCAGGTTTTCCATGGTGATCTAGTTTCAATTGACTCATGATCTCAACTATGTAAAATTATTAAAATCTATATTAAACCACCTTCTGATACTCTTTTTATGTTCATAATTTGAATCATGTATATGATAAACGTTTAAATGAAATCTTTTTATAATGTTCAACTAGGAAGAAATCTTTGTACTTCAGACTGTAAATCTATTTTTATGAGGACATTAAACCTAACATTCTAAGGAAAACTTTCATTGACTGATTTTCTTTTGTATATTTTACATTGATATAACTTTACTACATTGTAAAAATCAAATTAATGTGGTTAATATTCATTCCCTGAATTTCATCGCTATTATTACCCATTACTGTTGTTATCACTAACTGGATAACATCCAAAATGAACAATCGGAACAAAAACAACAACAAAAAAAAGGACATATGGCTTCATTTATTCCAATGGTTTATTCAAATATTAGAGTTAATCTGATAAATGAAATTATGACATTTCCCTTACTATATCCATCGATATATATATATATACTACTTATATGAAACAATGTTTCTGATGAGTTTATCATAAAGTGAATAATCGAATTCCGTTTAATTCCGTAATAACATTGTATCAATAAAACATTTCATTTGACATTGTATTATCTTTATATATAAACTATTTGGGTATAGTAAATGACAGTTAAACCTTCTGATAATCCATATATATATATATATATGTCTATGAGATAACCAGATGATATGGACCATGAAAAAAAACTGAATTATGCTTGAGTAAAGTTACGAGAGATATCTTGAAAGCATAACATTCAAACAAACAAGCTAATAGTTATATATACATATACATGCATATCTATGGAGTTCCGTAAACTATTTATGAAACTGTAACCATTAGACAGAATGTTGTTAACTAGAAAGTTGTATAACAAATACCTATCAAATCTCTGATATGATCACAACTAGAGGTTTGATAACATTACTGATTATTAAATAACATAGATTGATTAATTTTGAATAAGATTTCGTTATAGTTGGTGAATTCTTGAAGATCTCTTAAATAAACATATGTGCTTTGTTCTTACTTGAGATATCATCTAACTCTACAATGAAACACTAAGGTAATCTTTACAATGTCAATAGATATAGCGGCCTACTTGTACATCTGTGCTACCTGTTTCTGTCATCTAGATATTTCAACAAGTCATTTAATTTTGTTTGTTTTCATATATCATTATGGCTATTAATCGCATAACCTATTCAGGTGCGTTTCTTAAAAACTGTACAACCTTCTGTTGTACAAGTTAAAAAAGGCCCAATCAGAGATATCGTGGTTGTTGGCAATATGCTACGAAAAGAATGTACATTATTTAGATGTCAATTAACTGGACTGTTAACTTCTAACTGATGATCACTCAATAATTATCGTCAGGATAGATCAAGAAGTAAGAAACAGAAACTTGTTGAAGTACATTGTGCTGAGAATTCTATATTGTCCCAATAATATAATATTGAATAAAACTAATAATATTATTATATGAGAATCGATGCTAAGAAATATAATAGATAGTCTAAACAGTAATCGTGGTTGATGAACTTCAAATTTATCATGGATAAGACAGTCTATACAAGTATAATTTTAGAATGTTGTAAATCAGGTTGGAAACAACTACCCTATACCCCCCTGGCTTTTAACATTTCACCTACTAAAATCAGTCTACCATTTAAAAAAATTATTCATCTAAATTTAGGGTAATTTGAAATTTGAAAAAGTTTAATGGGAAAGATGTAGATAAATTGAAATGAGCAATAGTTTGTGAAGAAATTTATTCAACCGTATTACATCAACCTAAATGTAAGACTTGATGGAATCCAAAACGTAGAAATATGTTTCATTCATATAAAAAATAGTTTGAGAAGGTAGACCAGAAACCGCGGATCTAACTCAATAATTATCAGTATACCATATCTAAAATATTGAAAGTGATTAGTCCATTTCCTGTGGAATTCCAACTCGTGTCATTTAAAATTACGTTATGTAATGTAATTTATTCTATAGAATTTCATCAACATTAAAGATCTAGATAAACATTAATTACATTACATTATTACTAAATGAACAAATCAACTATAGATTGTAAAGAAAAATATCAGAATTCTACCCGAAATTTGTTCTGATGATGTCGTTCAGATGGACGATGAAAGCTTCATGACCAAACCATCTAGCTCACAGAACAAACCTCCATAAAAATTAAACAACCTATATGATTAATATTACATAATTAATTTTCATTACAATTAATCATATTGAAATATGTATATCATGATATCATTAATCACTATTGGTTGTGGAAATTTTAGTAATTCGATAGTTGAGATAATAAGTCAATTGAAGCTAGACCATCATGAAAAACCTGGAAGCACTGGATGGCCATTTTGTCCTATTGTGGGATTCCTCAACAGTGCTCATCTACAATCCTGCCTTGCGAGATTATGTTAAATTATGTCAAATAAAAGGAAATCAATGCTTTCTTCCGGTTTCCGTTTATATCAATAATATATACATTTTATGAATTAGATTACAAGAAGTTTTATGAATTTCATGTTTTATATATTTTTTCTTGCAAACTATATTGTACCTGTTATCGTTAACTGAAGGAAATACAGATTAGAGAATAAGATTATGAAAGAAAATAGATATTTAGTTTCTTTTGTAATGAAACTTTAAAAATAAAAAAAATTAACTTTTATCTAAAACAAATCAATAACGAGTATTAAATTTCGTGGTGTTGTGTTTTCTGATCTCAACGATTCAATTGATGTAAGCAAAGAATGGATAGTGGCAAGCAGTGGAATCCAGAACGCGCGTTTCGTCCCATTTGGGACTCGTCAGCTGGGTTTACCTGCATCTCAGAGTTGATGTTCACTCTGGAACTCGAACCCAGTACCGTTCGTTTCAAACGCCATAGCGTTATCCACTCAGCTACTGAGTCCTAATAGCCACTTGCTTGTCCTAACTTGGATGAAACGCGCGTTCCAGATTCCTCCACTGCTAGCCACTATCCATCTTTCTTTATAATGCTTGTGAATTAGGGCTATATCGAGGCAATACGCACAGTATGTTTGTATGGCCAATTAGAGACTGACCAGTGGCGGTCCTAAGCATCGATGGGAAGATTCAAGCAAACAATAATAAGTGAATTAAATATATTTTTGTTATCGCTTTAAAAAGTTAAGTAGTATATACCTTTGTCAAAATATGGTAATAAATGTTGTAACATGAATTTAGTTGAATAAAATCTCTATCCTCAAGTCGAAGTATTAAATGAATGAAAATATGTACAATAATTTGTATCCGATTTTCCAACTCGACGAAGATGATTTACAATGAGTTTAAATATTATAACAATGTAGAACCACGTTCCGTAAAATTTGTGCTATATATATTGTGAAATTTGTCAGTGATAAGACTAAATTTTATGGACGAGGAATCAATAATGTTTTTGATGGAGTTTTATTCTCTGAGTTGGATGGTTTGGTCCTGGAGCGTTCATCGTCCTTCTGAACGACATCATCAGCACAAACTTCAGGTAGAAGTAAAGTGTTTGAATTTCTACATCACAAAGTCAATAATGTTTCAGAAATCATTTCCAAAGTAAAAGGTACACAACTACAATAAATATTGTGAATATCGACTACATATTTACCTAACAACTTACTAACACGACTAGTAGATTTATTATCAAACATTTTAAAAATGTAATCGAACTATAAACATCATTGAAGCATCACATCTTGACTTATTTAACTTATAGTTTAATAAACTGATTGATTTTAGTTAAACTAATGAAAACCAGAACGTAATAAACTACTATTTCATTTTAGTTCAAGACTTCGCATCACTAGGCATCAATTACCAGCTGTGGGTCGAAACTTACTTACTTACTTACTTACTTACTTACGCCTGTTACTCCCAATGGAACATAGGCCGCCGACCAGCATTCTCCAATCCACTCGAAACTAGGTCTTTCATAATTCACAACGAGTTATAAATCTTAATACCAGTTGGTTGACATTTGATGGTTCATATTTATTAACATTATTCGTTCACAATATTGTACAACTATCTTCCATTATCTTTGCTGGATAGTCACCTTATACCCAACAACTATGATATTCACAACTGTTCAAACGAACTTTAAGAATTATCTAACAAAATGAATCACTAATAAATATACACTATAACATGAAACTAGGATATGTCTACATTTATTAAAACTTTAAATAACCCTTATTAGTTATCATTTTACAATGAACTAATCAAATCATTGGATTTATTTCTTTTATTACAAATTAAGAACTACTTAACAAAGAGTTAATCTACTTATAATAGGATGCTCATTTTAATGTTCTGTTTTTAAATCAACTTTAATTAGTCTACATAAAGTATGAAATATCCTTCGGAGAATGTGAAAACCTTTACATATCTGGGCAACATCATCGATGAACACGGTGGATTAGATGCAGATGTGAGGGCGCGAATCGGCAAAGCAAGAGCAGCATGTTTACAACTGAAGAACATCTGGAACTCAAAACAGCTGTCAACCAACACCAAGATCAGAATTTTCGATACATAGGTCAAGACAGTTATATTGTATGAGTCAGAGACATAGAGAACTACGAAAGCCATCATCCAGAAGATACAGGTGTTTATTAACAGTTATCTGGGCAAAATACTTCGGATGCGTTGGGCAGACACTATCATCAACATTCTACTGTGGGAGAGAACAAACCAGATTCCAGTGGAGAAGGAAATCAGGAAGAAGCTCTGAAAGTGGATAAGATACACATTGAGGAAATCACCTAACTGCGTCACAAGGTAAGCCCTCACATGGAATCCTGAAGGCCAAAGGAAAAGAGGAAGACCAAAGAACACATTACACCGAGAAATGGAGACAGACATGAAAGAAGTTGGATAGAACTAGAAAGGAAGGCCCAGGACAGAGTGGGTTGGAGAATGCTGGTCGGCGGCCTACGCGAAGAATTCTTTAAAAAGAATGATAATCATTGATGAATACAGAATATTAGATGAGATATTTGTAAATATATGAAACTAATAAACTCAAGTTAAATTTATATATTTCAATAAACATTTCATGATTGATAAATTAAAACCATATTATTCATGTTTGTATTATTCATCATTATCAGAAGGGGTTTTTGTGCAGATTTAGTATAGATAGAAACTCACTGAAGACAATTGGTGAACGATTACTCAACTTTGTGGATTGGTTGGAGTTGGACATAAACACCGTTGGATGCCGACCGGCTCACTGGTCTATCGGTTAAGTGCTCTGGTGCGAGACTGGTAGGTCCTGGGTTCGAATATCGCGAGGCGGGGTCGTGGATGCGCACTGTTGAGGAGTCCCACAATAGGACGAAACGGCCGACCAGTGCTTCCAGGTTTTTCTTGGTGGTCTAGCTTCAATTGACTCACGCTTTCAACTATTCATCATTAGATTGTCATTTAAATGAGCCAAAAGAAATTGATTCTTTACTCACCATAGAGAGGACATAATAATAGTAATAATAATGAAAAGTTCTCAATTGTTTATTATTAAACAAAAAATAATATAAGCCATTTTACTAATAATCATTGTTTGTATTACTCAAGTACTCAAGTGTTTAACTTCCTGACTTACAGTAACCCATATAACTGATTATTAATTAAATTTGACTACTGTATTTTAAATTAATTACGAGCAATTATCGATATATGTAAAGTGATGTTTCATTTAATGTTACAATTCCGGATAGAGAAAAAATATAGTTATACTACTTATATTAGTATATGTATCTGTTTAAAAATGTACACAAGCGTACATTACTATACCTTGTAGACTAATCAATTCAGAATAGATTGTTAGTTAGTTAGTCAGTTAGTAAGTACTTGTAACATTTTGAAAATGTTATGGAAAAAAAGTTGAATTAGTAATACCTGAACATTCATAAAACCCTTATTACCATTGAACATTTTATGGTGTTCATGATTCATTAAGGCAGACTTTCCTAAGCAATAACTTGTATACAGTAATTACATTTGTCACACACGTGAGTGACTACACGGAATCCATTGAGAAATAGATAACGATTTGACTTTTAAATCTGAAGTAATTAGGTTAAAATCTATGGATGGATATCAACTCTGTGGAGTAAGAACATCCTTCTGAAGAATCCAAAATGAGATGAAGTGTCCATCTTAGATTCTGCTACTGGCCAAACTGTATTTATTCTGTGTAAACTTATACACAGTACGCAGTGAAAGACAAAAAGAAAAAAATAAATCACTATTATAATATTATCATAGCATACTATGATCACCAAATCTAACGATGGTTTTTTGTTAATTTTCGATAAAAATTGTACTTTTGATGAAGAGTTATGTCATCAACCTGACAGATTATTCAAAAACAGGGAACAAGTCACGATTATTGATCGGTAGTTCAAATTAAACAGTTAATTCATTTTGCATTGTTTGTTTGAATCTTCCCATTGATGTTTAGGACTGAAACTGGTCAGTCTCTAATTGGCATATGTGCATACTGTGCGTATTACCTCGATATAGCCTTAATTCACAGGTATTATAAGCAAAGATGGATAGTGGCTAGCAGTGGAATCCATCTTTGCTTATAAATGAATAATTGTTTTGGTTAATAAACTTTGAACAGACTAATATTCATTAGATCAGCGATTAAACGGTAACCTGTAAAAGTTTGGTCTTGAAAAAACAGATGAACATGTACCAAAGAATTCAGAATTGAATAATCTAATCAGAAGGGGTTTTGTGAAGATTTCAATATTTTCATAATTGAAAGCATGAGTCAATTGAAGTTAGACCACCAAGGAAAACCTGGAAGCACTGGACGTCTGTTTCAACTATGAAAATCACATATACATTAGAGACTAATTTTCAGAGGTGATTTTCAATAACTCTCATAAGAAGCATGAATTTTATTTGTATTTTTTATGTTTCATAACAATTATGTCATGTTACGCAACCGAAAAAAAACTTGAAGGTAGATCGTTCGTCTGATTACGTCATGATCTATTCGCCTTATGATGTTCATGTCTGCGGGAAGCATATTTGGTTGTTTACCTTATAGCTTAACTGAGTTCCTTTATGTAGATTTTACGTAAATTATAGGGGTATTATTATAATTAAAAAAGGATGCTAATGAGGAGGATTTACAATACACGAAATAATGTAATGGTGAACTCTTATCCAGAATTCAATTGTATTTGCTTAAAACCAGTTTTCTTTATGAGAACTAAATGAGCATAGTAACAATTGTTTAAGAAAAAGAAACTTCCTATATGTTTTGTATTTGATCAGTTAAATGATTGAAGGTAATCGGCAGAAAATCATTTATCACAAGTCAATTGCTATTTAATACTCCTTAAAGATGTTTATTACCAATACTGAAAGAAGTAGTGTAGTGAACAGAACACGACTGGGGACAAACGAATGTATTTAAGCACAAATTACAGACTATCTCACTAAATTCTGATAACCATACAATGAACAGTTAATTTGCAGAATAACAATCAATTGTCTCAATCTTACTGTTCCTTCTGCAAATATCAGTTCATCTTCTCTAATTAAACTGTTCATGAATTTTTTTACCAATTGCGCTTCATTTCAGTTCTTTCAATATCGGCCTTCTGTCAAAATACATTCTATGTCTGACCATCGCCATATACTACTTATATGGATATAAGTAGACCACGCCATAGTAGTGTTCCCTATTGAATCTGAAATTGTGTCAATCAGTTTCACAGTTTAATACATTACTACTGAACTATTTGGGCACTTGAATTTTTTTTTAATAAAAGTAAAATTGAACTAAAAGTGATTAAATATTGAACTTCTATGGGCTAAGGAAACAAAACAAACCAATTTTTATTTATGAGAAAATTGTTACTATAATCATGGTAAATAACTTTGAAAGATAACTGTCATCCAAGAGAAAAATACAAACTATCTTGAATAGCATATCATAAGCCATTGTGACAAAACACCCCTTCAGGAAGACATTTACTATATATATATATATATATATATATATATATATATATATATATATATATATATATATATATATATAGGGGGAGAGAGAGATGACCTTGATCTGATGTTCAAAGATAAGTATGTTCCAAAATGTGTTTCTCTTTTTCACCTAATATGTACGTATATTAATCAAATCACAATAAGTGATCCGTAAAGATTCTGATCACTTCGATTATAATGTCAGAGTAATAAAGTACTCTTAATTTTAATCAAATAATGATATGGAATAATATCCAGATGAAGAATCATATCATATAAGAAGAGTTGGTTACTAATCAATTTTAGGAAATATCAAGCGTAATGACCCTCCTAGTTAAATAAACCGGAAAGAAATATCTTGAATAAAAACACTCCAAAAAAAAGAAATGCTGGTTCGGGATTTATTTTAAACCTTGTAAAAAGATTAACACTACTTTTCATCCTCAATTAGTAGTAGTAGACTATCTGATTTACTATCAAGTTATATCATTTGCTTTATCTATAAAATTTATAACTCACTGAATAATTCTATCAAAACATTACTGAGAATTACAGGATACGAACTCAAGATTTGTGGGTGTCTTGGGGAACGTAACTCCTTCGAACTGAAAAAGTCAACATTCCACGGTGCATGGTAGTTGTACGGTTTAAGTAACCTTAAATCTGAAAACAAAAAATGTAATTATTGTTCTTGGGTTATCTATAAAATCATGAGTCAATTGAAGCTAGACCACCATGGAAAACCTGTAAGTACTGGACGGCCGTTTCATCCTATTATGGGTTGTCTGGCTTCAATTGACTCATGATTTCAACTATGAAAATAATAAAATCTCCACAAAACCCCTTCTGACATTAATCAACATGTGCTCACCAGTGACTGACTTCGAGAGGTAAATCCAGGAGTTCTGGTGAGAAGCAGTGACCAGTGGAGTTCATACCACGTCTGTTGTGAGATAGAAACTCACTGAAGACAATTGGTGGACGGTTGCTCAGATTTCGTGGATTGATTGAAGTTAGACATTAACACTGTTGGATGCGAGCTCAGTGGTCTATCGGTTAAGTGCTCTGGCGTGAGACTAGTAGGTCCTGAGTTGGAATCTCGCGAGGCGAGGTCGTGGATGCGCACTGCTGGTGAGTCCCATAACGAAACGGCCGCCAAATGCTTACAGGTTTTCCCTGGTGGTCTAGCTTCAATTGACTCATGATTTCAACTATGAAAATACTGAAATCTTCACAAAACCCCTTCTGATTTTTAAAATAAGTAGCTTAAAATTTAGCAGCCTCTGATTAAGGTCAAAAGTTCTTAATTCAAGCATAAACTTCAATGTTACTTTTACAATTTTTCTAGTTGTCTTTTAATGACATATTATGTATACAGTTTTAAGCAGAATTAAAACTTAAACTCATGTTATTTGTTACTTAGAACAAAGTTTATGCGTTGAATGGAATGTTGTAGGTTTAAGATTTCCATCAGTTATAACAAATACTGATGGCAATATCTACATATGAAAGACAAATTTTAAACATTGAAATAATAATTCCTGGGAAAATGAGAATAATGATTAGTTCCATATGGTAAATTTTAAAGAGAAAACACTTCACTCTCAAATCAACTACATGATAAGTATACTGATTGTTTTTTATGATAATAAACAATCAGTAATGTGTCATCAGATTGTGATCTCATTTTTTAGTCAGGCTACCAAAACAACAAAATCTTGGTCCTATAGAAGGTTAGCAACTAACCGAATATCTTATTTTTAACCTTTTGTATTGTGTAACTGTGTAATATGGATACATATTACACAGAGAGGTTCATTCTCTCAAAGATTTCAGGTGGGCTTTACTATTGAGTCCCAACTAGCAAGCACTGTAGGACCACGGTTTCCTATCGCATACACTCAATCACCTAATGTCATCATCACATGGCCATTCTAGACCGATATCTATGTCCACTAATAATGAGATAAAAGAAACGAATTCGATCAAAACTCGAAGTTTATTGTACTGTCACCGATTCCTTATAAATATTTATTGTCAAACTGACATTCGCAAGGTAACTACAACTTATATAATAATACCCAGTAATAAAATGTGATCAATTATTTTATTATCAGCCTAACTACATAAAAATAGAACATCCTAGTGTAGTCCACAAGTCTTTAGAAATCTCACCTGTGAAAGAAATAAGCTGAGAACGTTATTCAAAACTATTTAGTGCTCACTTAAAGATCTAGTAGTCCTGATTTCAGTCCTTGATGTGATTGTTGAAGCGTATTGCCAAGAAAGCACAATCTGAAACATATCAGAAGTTCAGCGCTATTCGATTTTCAATGATTGTCTAGATTCAGTCCATCATAAAACCGAAACAAAATGTAACAGTGCCTATTTCCCACTAGATTGTGATGTACTGTTTGGATTGTAGCATTCAAGCTTAGATGATGTCTAATTTCTCAGTAAAACGGGATTCAGGTGTAATGCTCGGGTTGTAAAGTTTAAGTCTAGATGGTGTTAAATAAAATGGATGAATGGAACTGATAGTTAATCCAACTAACAAATAGTTTAACACTTGATCAACTAATTTTTAAATAAAACGATCACACGTAGATTACAAGTGAATTATGAAAACAGTCTTTCGTAGCCGAATAGCTCATCATTTCCACGACATAATATCTACTTTAAATCTATCTGAAAGTGAGCACTAACATATGTATTATAAACAAACATGGATAGTGGCTAACAGTGGAATCCAGGACGCACGTTTCATCCTATTTGGGACAATTACAGTCCTAAACATCAACGGGAAGATTCAATCAAACAATACCAAGTGAATTTAAACTAGCATATGTAGTTGTAATTTAAACTACCCACTTGTTTTATCAATTAAGAAAGTCGAAAATATTTGGTCACCCTTTTTAGAGTTTTCTAGAGTATTGCTCAATGTGGTTAGGCTAAGATTCAACTAAATTATTTCAAGGTGTAATGTTATTTCAGTTAGGGAAAATTGAGTTGAAATTCATAAATCTGTTTTTATGTCTTGAATACTATTTATTCGATTAGCTTTCAATTTGAGGACCCTGATTCACTAATGAGCTCATAATTTAACTTAGGCATTTACACCATTAGATCCAGGCTCAAAGGTCTAGAGGTTGAATTTTCACTCATTAGTCCTAAGATCCTAGATGCCAAATAGTAGATGCACATTTCCCCTCAAGGTCTCTGTACTAGGATAAAGCAGCAGTCTCGTACTTCCAGGATTTCAATGGTAATCTGTCTAAGATCCGTTTATGGCTAGAAATAAGATAAATACATATTAGTTTGATTGTGAAAGTCACATTTAATGTCAGCGTAGCTGTATGTTTGTTTTCATTTAATCAGCTTACACTCGTTGATATTTAATGCATTACAGTAAAGATGAGTTACCTCACTTCACAACGTTTTTTCAAAAATGTTCGTAATCATTTTTTATGCATTTATATTTTAAAGTTGCTAATGTTGATTTACGGAACTAATTAGTTTATGTCAGTCTTTGTATGATTTAATCACAAGATTCTGTTGAGGATGAATAGTGATATGCATTAAGTACTACTTAGGATTAGTGAAATAGATTTATCTGAATCCCAGTGCTGATGTTCAAATAAGGATTCAAAAATAGTACCTTTTGCTTCCAACCTCGACATATTATCCGCTATATCTTAGCTAGTATCTATCTGAGCCCAGTAGATCAGTAGATAACTCATTGAGAGTTCAATGGGAAAAATTGTTGGCTTCGGGTCGTAATGTGAGGATCAACAATAGGATACAGATATATCCAGCTGAAGAACACCAAAATTGACCACATATGTATCACAGACTCCACTGCTAGAATAGATCTGGGATATTGAGGTTTCCCAGCATACCTTTTATTCTAAGACCCTGGATTTCAATGGTCGTTTTATTAAGATCTCATCGTTCCGTTAACTATTTAAATATGTTCTGTGATAGAAAAATGTACATATTGTTTAACAGATAAGTAGTATCATTATCAGGAAGAGGTTTTGTTGAGATCGTAGTAATTTAATAGTTGAGTTCACAATTCAATTAAAGCTAGACCACTATGGAAAACCTGGAAGCACTGGATGTCCATTTCGTCCTTATATGGGACTTCTCAGCTGTATTTTAGTTTTATAAAAAAAGTACATTTTAATCCAACATTAATTTGTGAACTGATATTGAAGTCATTATTTTAAATGACAGAGAAGAACTCAAAGCCTAAATATATGTTTCTATTAGTGTTTCATTCATTCGAATGTATGCTTCAAAGGGAAAGCTTTTATTATCTTTCCGGCCAACATTTGAAGAGTTTGTTTTAAGTAAAGGTTTAATGGTTTGAATTAGTTTTCTGGATAGCGTTTTTTAGCGAGTCATTTTTCTACGGTATGGGGACGCCAACCTCATGCCCAACCCTCCTCCTTTATCCGGGCTTGGGACCGGCAGTAGCCCCTGGAGGGGCTACAGGCGGTGTTCTTTTACATAGCTTACTTCATGTTTATTTCGGAAAAAGAATTAGTATGTATACCAGTTGTTCAATTTCATGAAAAATCAAATTATAATGATCACGTACTCAATTTGTATGGGTTATCACATTCAAGCATACTGAAAAGTTTATTAACAAATATCATTATATGTCTATTCCATCCCATCCAATAAGATCCTTTTTAAACGCTTATTATATTAGATAATTGTGGCGTATAGATCCTAGTTTTGGGTTGTTGTTAATGGCAAAATTTGAGAAAAAACATGTTATTCACCATTTAGGACTGATCAATTGTATGTGTCTGCTGTAGTGTCGGTTGTTATGTTAAGCCTACATAGCTTATTCTAGCTGTCGGACAGATCAGTTCATTCATTCTTTTTGCGTCACATTTTGGCCTTGTCAATTATTCTTCTATTAACCTTGACTGTTTTCATATGAGCGTATGTATGTGCATTCCTTATCTAACTCATCACATATCTGTAACTTATTTTTGTCTGATTATAAATATCGATTCAGACTTGATTAAATTGAGTTCGCTCACGTTGCTTTACTGAGCGTCATTTCGCTTAGCTCTCTTCTCTTCACTTCTGCCATCGTTTGTTTGGATCAACGATTGTATAAAATACAAGTATTTGAGATTCATTCTCGTATTTGACTTACCTAAGTCCGTTATTCACTAACACGATTTAAGTCAATAGTTATATACGAGGATTGGTAATATGTATATTTCGATAACAAACGGGATAAGTTCAAATTGGAGTCATATCCAAAGCCACTAAACTGCATCCTAGTTTTTATATTCACAGTAAATGTATGGAATGTATTGATGCAAATATACAAAGAAAAAACATTAAACAGACTTGTACCTACAATCATTAGAAAGCCATTACACTCTTTGAAATCATGAACATCCTCACTACACAACACTGTTTAATATTTAACGGGTATGACATGTGTGATTGTTGAAATAAATGAATTCACCAAAGATATCTTGTACATCCACACATACTCTCTACATTATGTGTACATTATTTTATGCTCATGTGGATGATTTTAACAGAGTTGTGTTCTTTAAGCTTAATGGTTAGGTCGTGGAGCTTTCATCGTTCTTCTGAACGACATCATCAACACAAGCTTCGAATAGAGAGTGAATGAAAACAATAATCAAACACTATGTCTAATAATATTTCAATGATACCAAAAGAACACTGTCCAGATAGCTAATAGTCAGGAAATGATTGCGAAACAAAAACCGGGAAATCAATTGTATATTTAAATATTTCTCTTTGATGTATGAAAAAATAATTTCAAAAAAAAGAAAACAACCGTAGTGATTTTTCTCACAGTATATATTTAAAGACAAAACATAGATTGTCCCTCTTTTTGGCGACAGTATATTTTTAAAAAAAGAGGTGAATGAAGGTCACATTGAACATTTACGCATTAAAATCAAATACGTAATGATGAATAATTTGTCTGTTTTATAGTTAGAATATGTTTTTTTTCTTTCTCAATAATGTTATAAAAATTGATTGAACATACCAAACACTACTGATTCGACGAGCCTACTATATAAGATGGTGGTTGGAGGTGGTTAACAGGAAACCCTGGACCCAGGTTTCGTTCTACTTGATACTCGTCAGCAAGTTGTACCTGTAATCTCAATCCTACAGGAGGTCGTTCGTGGCCCTAATAGCTCAGTGGTAATGTCTCTGACTATGAAGCTGGGTGACACGGGATCGAATCCGTAAGGGAGCACCAGTTCCCTCAAAATACAGGTACACCTTGCTGACGAGTGCCAAGTAACACGAAACCCATGTCCAGGGTTTCCTGTTGACCACCACCCAGTGATCAATCACTTGTGAGCCTACTATATGTTAAGCGAGTGACTATAGACAATGATAGATCATGAATCGTTATTTTGTGACAGTTGAAACTCATCAATAAGATGAAAACTTGATCTTGAGAGAACTGATGTTCTCTGATAGATATGAATCCATGTGCCAGTTAGCATCACAGTTTTTGTTGCTACCTCTGAAGTAATTGAGTTGCAATCGACTTACTTTGGGACTGAGATATTTAAAACAGACTAATCATTGAGTAATTACTAATTTCATGTTTATCTGCTGTCTTAATGCTCAGCCAGTTCTTGAAGTTCGACTATCAGTCTAAGTGACTCGATATCAAGTATACTCTGATAAGACGTCAAATGGTTGAAGATAGTTTGGACTCAGGTTTTGTGCTAGTTGGCACTTGTTAGAAAATATTACTTGCGGTAGTGAAGGGACTGATGCTCACTAAAAAAAATTAGCTAATTGTTTGAGTGATTTTATCATATTTGTGAGACTCTAGTAGTTTGTACATGTAATGAAACGTTAGATTTTTCAGAAACCCATATTAGTTCTATGTTGCAATGAAAATAATAATATTGGAATTGCAGAAAACGTTTGAGTTCTATGTTAAAATTGAACGAAAGGTTATTAAAAATTTCTGTGTGGGTTAATTATTTGAAGTGTATACCAGTAAGATCGATAAGAGTAGATAATTTCTACCAATAATATTATATCATCTTAGACATTCCTTATGATGAATAAACTTGTACAAACCGCCATCAGTATTTTTTGTGTTCAAAACCATCTGGTGTGGTCGACACTTACTTACTCCTGTTAACCCTCATGGAGGAGTATAGGCGTCCACCAACACTCTCCTTCCAACCCTATCTTGAGCAATCCTTTCCATTTCCTTCCAGTTGCTATTCATCCTTTTTATGTCTGCTTCCATTTTTCCACGTAGTGTGTTATTCGGCCTTCCTCCTCTTTATTTTAGGCAATTGGAAAATCATTACAGCTGAGTAAAATTGAAGTAATTTATTCCACTACTTCGGTATTATTAAACAGAAAATATCCATCGTTCACTAACTGGATTGGTTGTGAAATCACATAATGAACAGAAGTAAATGAAATAAATCGTTTTACAAGAGTTTCGCATTCCCAATTAGAAGAAATGGTGATAAAATCATATACTGGTGTATAAATCCCCGTGATATCTGCTCCAAATTACTGTGGTCAAATAAAATCTTTCAGATATCTGTAATATATTAAAGCGAGAAATTCACTTTTATGTACTCACCTGTACGAAAACTGGCAGTAATTTAAAAAAAAACCTTGTACCAAACTTATTTGCTCTTTT
>NW_017386040.1:534991-552304 GCF_000237925.1 Schistosoma mansoni | reverse complement strand
CCTCATTAAACCCTCGCAAGTAGGACATCCTGAAGGTCATTGAAGCATTGCCCAAAAGTCTCCAATAAACTGTAGTCTTACCCGATCAACAAAGAAAAACAATAAAAAATAACATTAAAATAACAGCTTGCATCTGAATAATAATATACACTCATGTGGCAAATAATACTCGGTAGCAAGACAAAATTTCAAGTAACGTATAAAGGGTCACGATAGTGTTTTGAGTCAGGCCTAACTTGAAATACTACCCATACAGTTTTCGACATCAAATGACACCGGCTAAAATGTAAAGAGGTCATAAGGCGAGACTATAATTTATGGACGAGTCAATCAGAAGCGTTCGAGGGATTTCAAGGTCACGGCGCCAACTTCAATACCTGATGTTCATGCTCGGTCGACTCACAGAGGAATTCAACTTTAAATGTTATATAGTAGAATGAAATTCTGTTCAAACTGAAAGCATATAACAAGCCAATCAACTATTGGCAGTTAATAATTCTATCTAAGACTCGCAAATATAAGGAAGTGATTCGGAGGAAGATTCACATCATTTATGATGGTTATCACTTTTATGGTTATCACATATCACACTTTATTCTACTGGTCTTTCAAAGAACTACACAGAGACACACTTCAATATACAGAAGTGTGACATAAAACTTGGTTTGACAAATATGATTTCAACTCTTAACTATTTTTTAAAAGTTATAATCAGAAAACTGAAATATAATAAATTTCAGATCTTTATCTACTAATTAGTTTCTAATTATCAGATTGTGATAATGTCATAAGGATTCTATCAATAATCACTATCAACAGCATTCATTACTTAAATGTAAGTAAATTTTACGTTCTTACCAAGTAACCCCCTCCCCGGATATTTACGATAGTTCTTCTCTCCTCTGGATTCTTTTACATGAACTACATTCCAAACCCTCCTAATCCCACTATAGCATACAACATAACTTCAAACTAGACACAAACCAACCCAAAGGTTCAACACTAACAGTAATCCATATTCTTGAAATGCTATATTTTTCCTAGTTATATTCTGTAACATTCGAAAGATTTACTTTACTCAATATCATACACAATGCATTTCAAGGTACTTCAACTCCCTTTTCATCATTCATCAGTCATATGGTTTTGATCACCACCGTAGAAGATGTCACTTATCTTTCATTATTTTGTATCAGTGAATTTCCTGTTTGACTATTGAATGTATTTGGTGCAAGAAAAAAAACTAAAATAAAATGCATTGATACTCATATACTTACAAATAAGTAATTATGTGAGAAAAAAGTTATATGCGTGTGGGGGCTTATTTATTTCTCCATTGTTTATATGGTCATTTGTGACCACACACACACACCCACAGTAAGAAATGTAGTTTGTATCATAAAATTAATAATCGTGGATAATATTGTGGAAATCCCAATACTTCTTATGTATATACTGTTAATCAAAGAAGCTACTCTACTGTTTATTATAAGATAAATCATTACATTTTAATTAACTGCTTTATGTTAAGTAATAGTGTAGTGAATGAGAACACAAGTGGGGGACAATCGAATGTACATGAACACAAAATTACAGAACATCTTAGTAAAATCTGAGAACCATACAGTAAATACTTCATTTGCAAAATGTCAATCAATTGTTTTAAACTTGAATGTTCCTCTTGCAAATCATTGCAAATCAATTGTCTCAGATTTCTTTGTCCCTTCATTTCCACAGCAACCATTCTCTGTTCTCATTCTCTTTTCTTTAACCTTTTTAACCATCTACCTCCAGGCATTTCATTTTTGATCAATGATACACACTACTTATATCTGTCTACATCAGTAGCGCATACCACAGTAGTAAATATGTATGTGTTACTCAATAATTAACTTTCGTTTGTTAGTTGAAGCCATTTAGTCTAACAGCATTGTAAATCGGATACATACATTTGGTTACTGATCAGTTAATGCCAAGTACTGTTTTGATCAGTGTATTCAAATTTGATTTATTTATCAGATATGTAAATCACGTATGACAAGGCATTTAGATGCAGCTATTCATCTATTTTATAATAAAGTCTTCATCTTTTATTTAGACTTTTCGCCTTTATGTATACTTTTCCTCTGGCTAACTCAATGTTTGATGACAGTTGGTGTAGATAGTTGGTTGGAACAAAACCAAGAGTGAGCAAATCAAGACATAGTATCAGTGCATGAAGACACTGATTACTGAACTGAGTCATGCAGATGCACACTTTCTGGTTAGGATCCCCGTGATTACCATAACGAATGGTTTGAGTCTTCGGGTGATATGGCTCAAAATCTTTCTCACTAGCTTAGTTGTATTCACTATTTGTTTTCCCTTAAATATGAAGTTTCTGAACTCCTGATATAATTTTTTTTTATTTCACTAGTTTATGTTTTCTTTTCGAATTATATCTTCTTAATCTTTTCAACAATCACTGTTGGTGTTATTACCCAAACTACTCTGGTATCTGCCCTGACAATTTTGAATGTTCTAATATGACATGATAACTTCAACAGATGTAAAAAAAATCCCACATTCTACATTGTATTCGACTGACTAACTTGCATCGAACAACATCAGTCTTTATTGATTAATAAAAAGTATCGAGAAACTAGTTGTGCCCTAATCGCAACAGTTTTACACATACATGTCATAATAATAACAATTTTAAACAATAATCATTCACATTCTAATAGTATTAAACAATCCCATGTTACCTCTAACACTATTCAAACAATGCATATATGTATACAACGGTGACAAGAAGCTTTATGTTTCAATAAATTTACAATATAGGCATGTATTGTTCCTTTAAACAGCTTGCTTTAATGGTTTACTGTCGTTTAGAGGGGATTTTTCAGTCCCCATATACATTATTCTTTAAAATCCTCCTATCTTTCTTTAATACTAATCTATATGGGCTATTCAAAAACAAAAGATTCTTTAAAGAAACCTTCTACATATGTTCTATAAAAGTTAGTAAAGAATAACACTTGTCCTGTCAATCTACCAACTTCTAAACATCAACTAATAATGAAAAATAAACACAGATGAATAATGACTGTTCAATGGATTGTATGAAAAGATAATAAATTCAGTAAAAGTTAACTTGTAATAAATTCATTCGATATTGTTTGTTTGAATCTTCCCATCGATTTGTTAGGACTGCAACTGGTCAGTCTCTAATTAGCATATGTGCATACTGTGTGTATTGCCTCAATATAGTCCCAAATAGGACGAAACGCGCGTCCTGGATTCCACTGCTAGCCACTATCCATCTTTGCTTACCATGCTTGTGAATTAAGGCGATATTGAGGCAATACGCACAGTATGCACATATGCCAATTAGAGACTGACCAGTTGCAGTCCTAACAAATCGATGGGAAGATTCAAACAAACAATACTGAATGAATTTATACTTCGCCCCATCGCACAAGCAAGTGGCTATCAGGACTCAGTGGCCGAGTGGATAACGCGATGGCGTTTGAAGCGAGGGTACTGAATTCGAGTCCCAGAGTGGATATGAACTCTGAGATGCAGGTACATCCAGCTGACGAGTCCCAAATAGGACGAAACGCGCGTCCTGAATTCCACTGCTAGTCACTATCCATCTCTGCCTAACTTGTAATGTTTTATGAAATAATCATTGTTTCGTAAATATTTAACAGCCTAATTCTAACTCCGACTCCGCCTGTAGCGCCTCCAGGGGCTACTGCCGGTCTTAAACCCGGATAAAGGAGGTGGGTTGAGCATGGGGTTAGCGACCCCATCCCGTAGAAAACTGATACGCTAAAAGAATGCTAACCAGAATTCTAAGTCCAACATAATATGTTCAAGAGAGTTTACTATATCATTTGTGTTCAGTTATTGATTTAGTCGTAACTATTAAAGTACTTACTAGTTAACTTAGTGTTATAATGTTACTATCTTATAATGCGAATCAAACTTCCTAAAAAGATCACTTCGTTTAAAAATAATTCTGTATAACACTTCTCACCAATGGGCAACTTTAACAAAAGTTGGTGGCTAAATGACAATAATAGGGCAATCTACTGAAAATAAACGTATCCAAAAAGAGACTGATCGATTTCAGCCTTTAAAATCATTTAGAAAATGTAAGCTCATTCGTTCTGCACAGGTTAGTGGCTATTTAAACGCAACTTAATATAAAGTCCGATCGATAGAAATCAGAAGCGAAAAAAAGTCAAATACATTTCATTGAGGTTAACGGTTCAATTTCCTACGGATTGAGTTGTATATATATATGAATGAGTATTTGTTCATTTCATTCGGTAGTTCAATACATGTTATCTCTTACTGTTGTGTTCTCGCTAAAATAGTCAGTTGGTGGGTTACAGCTTAGTATACCATGTATCAGTATCAGATTTCGGACACTGCCAGTCACAACGATTGTCTGAAATATACATATCCAAAAAGGCATTCTCGTATTTGACTTAGTTAATTTCAAAAGCGGTTTTTATGGATATTATAGTAATTTTAATAGTTTACATCATGAATCCACAAAAACCCTCTCTGATATTAATAAACATATACTCATTAGTGACTGGCTTCAAGCGGTACTTCCTAGAGTTGTGGTGAGAAGGAGTGACCAGTGGGATTCAAAAAGGTCTGTTATGGGATGGTAACTCACTGAAGATTATGGTGGATGTGTCGCTGAATTTCGTGGATTAGTTGAAGTTAGACATCAACACCGTTGGATGCTTCAATAAACTCATGATCTCAATTATTAAAATTATATTATTCCGTTATTCACTAACGTGATTTAAGTCAATAATTACATACGAGGATTGGCGACATGTATATTTCGATAGCAATCAACATACAATCTAATTGGAGTCAGATCCCAGGATACTAAAACCTCCATCTGACAAGTCACAAGAAGAATGAAACGCCGATTCTGAATCCCACTATTATTCATTATATTGACGATCTTCATAAATTTCACAGTGGTTTGTACAAAGAAAATTTTTCATAGTTGAATTTATGAGTCAATTAAAGCTAGACCACCATGGGAAACGTGGAGGTTAAGCGTTCGCAGAGTGATAGGTCCTGGATTCGAATATCGCGAGATAGTATCGTGGAAGCGCACTGCTGAGGAGTCCCACAATAGAACGAAATGACCATCCAGTGATTCCAGGTCTTCCATGTTGGTGTAGTTTCAATTAACTCATGATTTCAACTATAAAATTACTTAAATCTCCACAAAACACCCCTTCTGACAAATAGAATAAGAGAATAAGTTGTTTTTTTTTCAAAATACAAAAATTGCTTATTATTATCAAAAGTATTTACTGTTTATTCAGACAAATTCAAAACAAAACATTGACTCATTATATAAATAGAACACGGAATCATTTCATTATTATTAATATGTACTCCTTTTTTGTTTCTATACTACTTATAACTTGGCATTGTAATAGGAATAATCATAATATAAACCAAGTTAAATATGACTTATAAAAATGTAATGTGTCTTTTGTTTATTAACCAAACATCTGTGAATTGAATTAATGAATGAATAATAGTTTTATAATGGATAACTTATTGGAGATAAGGAAAAACTTGAAATCATCATTGTATTCATTGTATTTACTTTATAATTTATAATTATAAAGATGAATGAAAGAGAAAGAGATAAAGATAGAGACAAAGGGAGGGTAAATGATATGAGAGATTGAACTAGTAGACAGTGAATCATAACTAACTTATTATATACTAGAGTTCAAGTATTCTTTAAAACTAACTAGGATGAAATACGCGTCCTGGATTCCATTACTAGCCACTATCCATCTTTCCTCATAATACCTGTGAATTAAGTCTATATTGAGGCAATACGCACAGTATGCATAGATGATAATAAGTGACTGACCAGTTGCAGCCCTAAACATCAATGGGAAGATTCAAACAAACAATACTAAGTAAATTTAAACTTCACCCCATTGAACAAGCAAGTGGCTATCAAGACTCAGTTGGTGAGTGGATAACACGATGGCGTTTGAAGCGAAAGGTATTGGGTTTGAGTCCCAGAGTGAACATCAACTCTGAGATGCAGGTACATCCAGCTAACGAGTCCCAAAAAGGGCAAAACGCGCGTCCTGGATTTCACTGATAGCCACTATCCATCTTTGCTTATAACTGTTTTGTATTATAACTCTATCCATATGTAAAATTTAATCAACTGTTTAACAAACTGTTCAAAAATGTTTGCCTTATGATTTCCAACTTCAGAAATATTTCAACATATTTTCTGTTTATCTAGTTGTCTAGTTATGCAAATTAAAATGTCAACGTAATAATGAACCTAAGAGTTAACTGAGTAGGTAAACACAACCGAGTTTGTAATAAGTCTTCAAACGACTCATTTTCCAGTGCTCAATAATTGAGAAGATGAAAGAAAGCCAAATATCCTTTTTCCGCTTCAGTCAGTTTTTTTATTATTCTTTCGGATCCAACTGTTGGAGTGATCCAGAAAACTCCTCTCAAAAGAAAAGAAAGACTCAAGAAACACTAAGAAGAATTTTATTTAATTAGCGTTCACTAGAAGTTTTGCCAGAAACATTACGAAAGGGAAAAGTCACATGTATAGTTTCTGATTGGCTGATTACTATGCTGCTACTATGTTTAGTAGCACCACAGAATTTTCGGGAAAGTTCTGGGACATTTAAAATACTATAAAAACCCTATATTTTCTGTACATAAATGAACCTTTGGAGTAAAGTGCTTCTCGCATATTTTGCGCTTTTTCTCTCGTGTTCAAGTCGTTGTGTAAATTTAGCTTGAGGGTTACGAAACTACCTTAGGATCCGAGTATAGCGTTCAATTAGCAAGACTTATCATCAGTCATTTTTGAATGCTAGTATCATAGTACCGTATTTAACTGTAGGTGCACTGTCTAAAATGTCAATACAGTGGGTCTTGGAAAATAATGTATTTTCTGACATTTTTCTACTCAAGGTTTATTTCACTCAATCGACTAACACTTATTCTTCCCTAACATGTTTGCAAACGGAATAAACAAACGTTTTATCTAGAACATTTGAACAATTATTACGGAATAGATAATATTATAACACTGATTACTACGAAATCTATCATCCATAAAATACAAATGTTTATTAACAGTTGTCTACGCAAAATACTTCGGATCCGTTGACCAGACACTATCAGCAACAACCTACTATGGGAGAGAACAAACCAGATTCCACTGTAGGAAGAAATCAGGAAGAAGCGCTGGAAGTGGTTTTGACACATATTGAGGAAAGAACCCAATTGCATTACAAGGTAAGCTCTCACATAGAATCGTGAAGGCCAAAGGAGAAGAGGAAGACCAAAGAACACATTACATCGAGAAACGAAAATAGATATGAGAAACGTAAACAAAATATTGGATAGAACTAGCAGGGAAGACTCAGGACCGAGTGATTTGGAGAATGCTGGTCGGCGGCCTATGCTCCATTGGGGTAACAGGTGTAAGTAAGTAAGCAAGAGTAGTCAACCGAAATCAGTTTAAAACATACATTAAACGAAATGATATTACATGAGTTGATTTTAATTAAAACATATTGAACAGCGAAAGTAAATAAAATTCTGTTTAATTCATACATAAACTGAGGCCTTACATAACTGCTTTCACAATTCGCAAAGTAAATCAATCTTGTTTTTCATTAAAATGCTCCATATTTCTGATAAAACATTTCTTCCAATTTTTCAATGTCAGGCTTTTGGTCAATCTTTTAACCTCAGGTTTTGCCAGAGTCGTGAATACGAACAGTTTCCATAGATGGAGTTTAACAGCTATCAGTCAGACAATGAATGAGTAATCCTGAATATCAAAAAACCTAGATACCCTCGTTGTCTTCGTTTATCCATGAAGTCAACGTTCATCCAAACTTTTCATCCTTCATGAAATATTAATAACACTTAGCGAAACTGTCAGTTAGTTTAGCATCAGAAACAGCATTGAATACTTGCCGGAGAATCTTTCTCTAATTTTCGCTAATACTCCTAGCACAACGAATGTACAGAACATATTTTCTCATTTTTAACAGATAACATCGGCAATTTTGATTAACCGTGACATAATAATATAAATAGCCGAAAATAATAAATCCATGAAGAAATTTATAGCTATACTACTTATAATCCAAAGCATTTTTTAAAGGAACAGTAAATTATTCATAATAGATATTAATAATGTATGATTAGTTATGCAACAATATGTATCAGAATCTCGATTCTTAAGATTAACGACTGAATTCAGGAGTCAACCCAAAATAGATCATCATTGAGCACCTGAAAGTATTGGACGGCCGTTTCGTCCCATCATGGGTTTCCTCAAGAATGCACATCTATAATCCCGCAAGTGGGACTCCAACTGAAAACTTTCGGACCACTGAGTCGTCATCTAACTTCACTCGATTTATGATGTTGTGCAACTCTTCATCCATCATCTGAGATGAACAACTATTTCATACTCGACACGGATTCGAATCTACTGGTCATAGCTTCTCATCAGAACTCCAAGAAGTCCATCTTGAATCTAGTCACTAGTGAGTACATGATTATTATCAGGAAGAGGAGTTATGGAGATTATAGAATTTAACTGTTAAACATACTACACTCTTCTTAACTCCCCTTATTCATCTTAAAATTAATTCGATCAATCTTCATGTATGTATTGTTGTTTAGAAACAAAAAGAAGTGAAATCGATGGGAAGATTCAAACGAACAATACTAAATGAATTAAAACTTCCCCCCATCGCATAAGCACGTGGCTATCAGCAATGAGTGGCCGAGTGGATAAAGCGATGGCGTTTGAAGAGAAAAGTACTTGGTTGGAGTCCCAGAGTGAACATGAACTCTGAGATGCAGGTACATCCAGCTGACGAGTCCCAAATAGGACGAAATGAAGCGCGTCCTGGATTCCACTATCCAACTCTGCTTAAAAAGAAGTGAGTTTCTACACATTCACTAATAAAACGATGTTTTCGATTTTACCAAAAAAACGAAAAGGGGAAATTGAGATGAGACATAATATTGAATAATTTAATTGATGACCAATTGAATTTATTACATAATTTATGTAAATTATTTAGTATAATCTATTAGGTTTTACTTTAATTTTATTGTATTAAAACACAGAAATTGAAATTTAAGAAAGTTATAAGATTTTTTTAAAGAATGAGACAGAATTAAGTAAATGAATTATGATTCTGATCAAAACTAATTTGACTGATACAATGTCTTATATGTAGTTGAAATCATGATTCAGTTGAAGCTAGACAACCATGGAAAACCTGGAAGCACTGTTTGGAGGCCGTTCCGTTCTAATGTGAGACTCCTCAAGAGTGCGCATCCACGATACCGCCTCGAGAGATTCGAACACAGGACCTACCGGCCTCGCGCGCGAGCACTTAACCGACAGACCACTGAGCTAGTCGCCATCCAAATGTATTAATGTCTATTGGTAAATGAAATAAATTAACGTTGAAAATATTGACATTCTTTGAACGACACTAGAGTGACTTTGAGAGTGTCCATCTAATAACTAGGATCAAATGAGGGTTATAAACTAGGGTAAGGAATTCTAATTATGATTCACATTTGATGGTTACGGTTACGAATCAGATTTACGATTTTCATCACGAACTGACATCAGCTATTATGCCAAAACTCTATTTAACCAAATGGATTAGTGAGTTTCCAAGACTTTTTATCGTAAATCTGATTGTTTGGTCCATAAATTATTGTCTCGCCAAATTAAATATTGTATTCCTTAACACAACTGACTTAATAAAACTGTAAAATCAGTCGTATTCAGTTCACAGTTATATAATATCCCCTTGTGGGTCAAGGTAATTTTGCATTGGTTTTCAGGAGAACTAAGCACCATCCAGACTTTCACGTGACAACCCAAACAATACAGCTCAATCCCATTAAACCAGAGAGCCAGACACCACCCTCTGGTTTAACCTGAGCAGTACAGCTCATTCCCGCCCCACAAGAGAACCAGACACTATATGGGCATCAACGCTACAATCTGAAAAGTACAGCTTAATCCTGTGGCGCAACCACACAGCTACCAAGCACCCTGATGGACTGCAATCGTATTCACTCCCTATTAATCATAACACAATTTTTCTCTACTAGAATACCTTTCATAAATTAAAATATGATATGATACAAGTGAAGAGAATAGAAGGGTAAGATCAAATTGTAATGTTTTCAATGTTCGATAAGTGTATTGTATCTAGGATATTTGGTTGTTTTTCTTTTAGCTCATTTAGTAGGTAAATGTATATTTGTATATAGGAATTTATTTCAAATCTTCATCTCAAACAACTGGAGGTTATTTTAGTTATTCTTAATGAAATGTATGGATAAAACTACATTAAAAGATGTAACATTCACCAATTAAATGAACGAAACACATGATTAACACCAAGGGATATAACACGTATTAAACAATCAAAAAATTTGTATATCAAGCTTCAGTTTTTGTTGTCATCTTTAGCGAATGTTCACTCAACTCTCATTCATCCCGAAACTTCAAATATACTTTTCTTGTTGTAAACTGTTGTAGAGATGATTGAATTCCATAGCTTACATTGTGAACTGCTTTTAGATAGATAATTAATACAAAACAGAAAGCATTGACCAATCACTTCAACCTAGTATAACACCACTGGAAATCGAAATGGTTTTAACTGAATATTCTAGGTTCAAACCAGTGAGCATACCAGAATGTAATAGTTTTACCGTAATATATTTGGGTCATTATTTTGTCATTATTGATTAACGTTTAGTTTTGATTACAAAGCCCTCTTTTGTAAACAATATTTACAGAGCTAACCGGATATCTGTCTATCATAAGTTGAAAACTTCACTTCATATCAGATGTCATATGAAAGATTACACTTAATCATTAATTCACTTACACCTTTGAAGATAAGTGATACTTTCCCCCTTAATAAACATTTGTTTATCTTGTATCCATTCATGAATAAACAAGACATAAATCATAATGAAAACATTTGTTAACTATGATTAATTCTCTTTCAAGATAAAAGTAGGATATTATCAGAAGGGGTTTTTGTAGAGATTTAAGTAATTTTATAGTTGAATTCATGAGTCAATTGAAACTGGACCACCATGGAAATCCTGAAAGTACTGGACGGCCTTTTTGTCCTAGTATGGGACTCCTCGGTAGTGCTCATCCACGATCCCCCCCTTGACTTTCTTTAAACCATGTAACAAATAAAACTGTCTATTTATTACAGTATGGTCATTTAGCTAATAATTCTGTTCATAATTGTCTGTTTTTAATAACATTATTATCGTTTAATTAGATGTCAAACATCTGAAGCAAAACTGTAGCCCATCTGAAGTTAAACGAAGAACAAACACTATATTGATTGTAAGATATGATGAATTCAGGGTATTGTTTGTTTCTTGACTAATTTTATACCAAGTAATCCGTCACGTTAGTTTCAAGGATAACCCATACTTGACCTGAAGTTCAATGTCCAGCAGCTGACATCCGATCAATGAGATGAAGACGGTTTTGGATATAATCAATAAAACACATAGTTTTCCTTAATTGATGGTATTTTAATCTACCTCCCATTTTGTAGATACAAGAGGATGTATGCATTTGGACGTGATATTTCTTGTAAATGTGTATTTTCCCTACACCAGATATATTTATCATCATATTGTGTACATCGGAAAGAGTTGTATGAACAAGGTTACACATCGTATATTTCATTTAACAGAAGCTGTAAGGATTCGAGTTTGCAATCATAGTCTATGTATAACACCTATATCATTTCCTTGGTTTCATAAGACAATTTTACCAGTTTTCACACCCTCTTTATTCCTCTTCTTTTTAATTTTTCTCCACTACCTTACGTATCTCTTTTTCTAAATATTTACATATTTCGTAAAATATAGTTTTGTTATTTATTGTTTTCATGTGTATTTTCCCAAGTCTCCACCTAATTCCAGAGTTTAAACATTTACTTAAACTCACTTGGTGTTGTTTACTTGTATCTTCCCATTGTTATTTAGGACTGAAATTGATCAGTCTCTTGTTGGCATATGTGCATCCTGTGCGGATTGCTGCCTTGATATGGCCTTACTTAAACTGTTATTATTCATATCATTACTATTACACCTATCACTTTATTCACAAACGACTTTCCCTTTTTTATATGACTACTTATGTAACCTTGATTGATTAATTGACTTTTCATATTACTACTTATTACAGTAAAATCTAATAAAGATCTAATTGGAAACAATACTGTTGTAGTGTGATTTACTTATATCCATATAAGTAGTATATGGTGCTGGTCAGACATAGAATGTATTTTGGCAGAAGATCGGTACGAAAATGAATGAACAATGAAATCAGAGAAGACGAATTGAGATTTGCAAAAGGAACAGTCAACATTGAAACGATTGATAGTTTGTAAATTAACAGTCTACTGCATGGTTATCATAATTTAGTGAGATAGTCTGTAATTTGAGCTTAAATACATTCGATTGTCCCCAACTACTGTTCTTGTTCACTATACTGTTTGCTTATATATGTTGTTCCAAACTCTCTATAAACTTCAATTGTAACTTAATTATTCTAGACTTATAATTTAATAAACAATAATTTGCCCCCTATCTAATATTTATTTTATAAGAATTTCTGTTAAAATCTGACATTATTAAAAAAAAAAAGAACCAAACAAAAAATCAACCCAGCGGAAATGTTACTATGTATACAAAAAGTTTGACATATATGAAAACTACCTGATTCTAAAATACATTTTAAACGGAAACGTTATGTAGGGAAATAAACATGAAAGCATGGAAGTAGAACATAGATGTTTTATTTCGTAATAATTTCTATGAACATCTTGTTAGTAATCATCAATAAAAGTAATTGTATGTTTGTCGTATGGAACTGATCAAATGAGCATCTATGACATTTCCGAACGTCAAACCCGTGACTTTCAGTAGTGTGAGCATTCAGACGTTGAAATTCTGAGCCAGAAACTAATCTCTAGAAACCGTAACTAATAAAGTTCTAGCGTCCTGAATGTGAGATAGTTAGCTACTAAAAGTGATGAGATATGATCACATTAAATCGTGAATTCCATGCCAACAGTTTAACTGATAAGAACTTACAAACGAAATCTAATAACCTGAGTTCGATTCCCTGTGGTATAGTCATTTGTGTACAACTATGAAATGTCGTATACTCAAATAAATCTACTATCTATTACCTCCTACTTTTCAAACGATTACCTAACTTATTTCGATTATTAGTAACTATAACATTGTTCACCATAGTTTCTTCATTTATTCTAAACTTTAATCTTTGAAGAAAATATTAGTTATGCAAAATTTTCATCTTATTCAATTTGACAATATAAAGTTTCTTTCCCCCCCCCTTTTTTTCTGTACAATTAGTATAATTACATTTAATGTTACTTTGTTTGTCTCATTTCAAAAGTGGATGAAAAGTTTTTCTTTTCTTTTTTTTAAAAAACAAAAAAAAATGATGACATTTTATCAAATGAAAAATTGTCATCAGATTTTATTTGTATTTAATTAAATTGATATTTTTTTTTGAGGGGGGTGGGGGTGAGATAGGAGGGTGAGGTGGTTGTTTCTGTTAGTAACAATTCTTACCTGTTTTTTTAATGTTTTTTTTGTTAAAATAGTAAAGTTGAAAATTTACATATTTGTAATTTGACATTTGAAGATTACTAATGATTAGAAATGGGTAAAATATGGCAGAATGTATTAGGAAAAAATATATATCAGTTAACTTAAGTGTGTTTTCTCATTAAATAATAAGACTTTCTTTTTAAAAAAAAAACTTTTAAATATTCACAATAAATTCTAATTATTAGTTGAATTCATGAGTCAATTAAAGCTAGACCATCATGAAAAACCTAGAAGCATTTGACAGCCATTTCGTCCTAGTATAGGACTCCTCAGTAGTGAGCATCCACGAGCAATTGAGTTCAACCGTGTCCGTTGTGAGGTAGTTACTTATTGAAGACAATAATTGGCGGTTGCGTAATATTGTAGAGTGACTGAATTTAGACATTAACACCATTAAATACCGACTCAGTGGTCTAGAGATTAGGTGTTCGTTTGCGAGACCGAAAGCCTTGAGTTGGAGTCCATTTGGTGCGGAATCGTGGATGCTCACTGTTGAGGAACCCGATACTAGGACGAAGTCGGCCGTCCAGTGCTTTTAGGCTTCACATGATGCTCTCGCTTTAACCGATACATGAAGTCAACTATCAAGTTACTATAATCTCCACATAACCCCCTTTTTTAATAAAATTCTAATTAGTTGACATAGTTTATCATTTATTTATCATTGGAATCAATACCAGTTAGATGAAATATGTTTTGTTTATTGTAAACTAAGGAGATGGTTTAAATAAAAAATTAACGAGTATCAGCCAGTACAAAACGTAACGTCTAACAAGTTTTCCAATCGATTATCTCCAACTACCTAGAATCTAGCTTTGGTGTACCAGACATTGAGTCAAATTAACTGGTGACTACGACGCTCTAACTAGATGAATATAAGTGAATTAGCACTGAAGGACTAAACAAGCACTGGTCACTACTCAGATGAAATTTTAAAAGAAATGAAGTATTTGTGAGAAAAAATAGAGAATGAAAGCAAGTCAACTTATGTCCATAACAATCAGATATTTTATTCATGATTAGAACTTTCTTTCACATTCCCGCTACAGTTATCAACCCTGCATTTTCACAAATAATAAGAGTAACAGTGAATAATCAAGAAATAAACAACGAATCGGAATGGGGATAGAGGCACATATGGAAAAACATACTCCCAAAATGCCATTTGTAAAAAGGTGACTAAACCTTAACATACATCGTTTTTCATAGAATAGAAGGTTTATGACCAGAAGTGGAATCCAGGGCATGGGTTTCGTCTTATTTGAAACTATTCAGATGACTATACGATTAACATTCATGTTAGTATCTATACCGGAAGTTGAAACAAATACCTTTCGTTCAAAAATCGTAACACACTATCTTTTGAACTACCAAACTCAGATAGCTACTAAATTGTTCAACGAGTGCAGTTTGTATTTAATTTGTAATCGTTTCGAATTGTCGTGTTTTTCCTATTCAAGATTTCGATTGGTCAGCTGGCATTTGTTCATTCTGTAAGAATCGCACTGATATAGCTATATTGTTACAGGCTTTATAGAATACATGGGTATTGGTTAACAATAGAATCGATAAATCTAGCTAATGAGTCTTAAATTTCATACAGTCCATCTATTCTATGAAACTTATTACAGTAAAGCTAATTCAGATCAATTTGTTTGGACAGCTTCCGAGAAGTACGACGAAGCCTTCAGGGTCCTTAAAGGAGTCAAACAGTTTCCATCCGACCAGAACATGATGAGGCTGTCTAGAATATCAACGTGGCATTCTACGATTGAACGGTAGCATAACGTGCCTCTCTGTGAATTGACTGAATTATAATGATGTTATAACAAACGCTAATATCTATAAATACCCATGACTTTCTATACATTTTAAGTCGTACACAACAAACACTTCTCCAACTTTCTTCTATTCTTTGATTTTGCGGCTGTACGGTTCAATACGTTCAAGTGTCGTAGATTTATACCTTATTCTGCGTTAATCAAGTAGCGAACATGACACAATTTACACAGGACACATATATACTAATTGAAATTGATCATCATAATTTCAAAAAAATAGAATATCATGCAATGAGCTTCAAAGATAAACTTTTATAAAAGAAGAATAAAGAATATTATGGAATGAAATGGATTCATTTCTATTCACATACACTAGGCTCTGATTTATATAAATAGATGGAATGTCAGAAGGGGTTTTGCTGATATTATGGTAATTTCAATAGTTGAGATCATGAGTCAATTGAAACTAGACCACCATGGAAAACCTGGAAGCACTGGACCGCCGTTTCGTCCTATTGTGGGACTCCTCACCAGTGCGCATCCACGATACCGCCTCGCGAGATTTGAACCAAGGACCTATCAGTCTCGCGCGCGAACGCTTAACTACTAAATCACTGAAGCAGGCGCTACCCGACGGTGTTAATATCTGACTTCAACTGATCCACCAAATTGAGCAATACATCCACCATTGTCATCAGTGTATTACTATCTCATAACAGACCTGGTTGAACTCAACTTGTCATTACTTCACCCCAGAAAATAACTCTTGACTTGAAGTCAGTCATTTGTGAGCATATGTTGAGTAATATCAAAAGGTGTTTTGTGGATAATATGGTAATTTCAATAGTTGAGATCATGAGTAGTGGATGCGTACTGCTTAGGAGTCCCACAATAGGACGAAACGGCCGTCCAGTGATTCCATGTTTTCCATGGTGGTCTAGTTTCAATTGACTCATGATCTCAATTATTGAAATAAATGGAATGGTTTAAAAATTCTGTTTTGTTTTCTTGTGTAACGTGTGCAAAATATTTGGTAAAACATTTCATTTATTTGTAAGGAAAAAATCAGTCCTAACCTGGATTTTTTAGAGTATACAAATGGAAACGTTTTCTGTTCATTTCGTAATGTACGCAATTCTTACTTTATGAAAAATTAAAATATTTAACTCAAATCTTAACCTACTACTTACTTTATATTAGTTCTCACTGATTAAACAAACAAGCTTAACAGTTCATTCCAAAATGATAATAGACTTGATTGTGTGAACAGAATTTCTTAGTAAAATCTGAGATGCATACACTAAATAATTCATTCGCAAAATGTCAGTCAATTGTCTCAGACTTCATTGTTCTTTTGTTTCCATACCGATCATTCTTTGTTCTCATTCTTTTTTCTTCGATCTTCTTAACCTTCTACCGCCAGGCATTTTAGTTTCTATCTATGACACATACTACTTATATCTGTCGACATCAGTAGCACACATCGCATATGCATGTTATTTTAATTGAAAAGAGATTATTTAAGTTGCACTATTGATTTAGAAAAGAAAAACATATTACCTAGACGTTTTGACGGTAAATATGATGTGGAAAATATAACAGAACTAGACGTCACACATTAGATGACCATATTGATCGTCTCTAAATGAATATTATGGAGAATGTTTGATAAAACATTGTTTTAATCATATAAATATTAAAACAGTCATCATTAAAGTTCATATAGTATTGTTTGTTTGAATCTTCCCATCGA
>NW_017386040.1:528366-534791 GCF_000237925.1 Schistosoma mansoni | reverse complement strand
GACAATCAGCAATTCGCCATCTTTATTCAGAGAGACGGTCAATTAATAGTCCACTTTGGGGCCTTTCCCACACTCGCCAGCCAGATTATTATATAAGTGTCCCTTGGAGTCCTAACACATCTATGGGAAGATTCAAACAAACAATACTAAATGAATTTAAAATTCACCCCATTGTACAAGCAAGTGGCTATCAGGACTCAGTGGCTGAGTGGATAATTCGATGGCATTTAAGGCGAAAGGTACTGGGTTTGAGTCCCAGAGTGAACATCAACTCTGAGATACAGGTACATGCGGCTGAAGAGTCCCAAATAGGACGAAACGCGTATCAAACTGGATTCCACTGCTAGCCACTATCCATCTTTGCCTACCAAGTTATCATTAAGACATTAAATAGGAATAATATATATTTGTAAAATCTCAGCGAATGAATTTGAAGTGAATTCAAAGTTTCACCTGGCAATCTGGTCCAAGCTTTTTCAAAGAAATGTAATCAAATATCAAAATTATCGAATATAAATAGGTACATGGTTCTTCAATTCATTGTACACTGTATAGGTCATCCAATCAGCGTTAACAAGTCTAAACTAGGTATATGTATTAGTGTGTAAGAGACTTTTGATGTAAAATGTATAACATTTTGTATATATACGTAAGTGGTGAGTGGAGAAATTTCATCCATTAAGTGAATTGAATTAATCCAACACAACTTTGTAGATTAAATGGAGTTTAAAATGTGGATGGTAAATCATTGATCTAATGGTTAGTTATTTGCTATGACTTCAGAGTATTAACAATTTGTTCTTAAAAAGGTTGATACTTTTGAGAAAAGTTACGTATTAAAATCAAATATATATTCAAAGCTTTTACGTTTGTTATTTTATGCTTTGATAATAAAGAAACTTATGAACGAACTCCACAGATCCCCTATCTTGAAGATTGAAAAATATCACCTGAAAATTTTAGATAATAAACAAAGTTCTATCATGAATAGTATTCGACTTGTTGCCTATTATGATAGTAATAATCTTTTCCAAAATATCACCAAGAAAAGTAAAATAAATTCATTTCTTTATTAGTTGTGTGAATCTTCCCATTGATATTTAGGACTGCAATTGATCAGTCTCTCGAATCTCGGAATGAAAATCAACTCTAGGATGAAAGTATACTCAGCTGATAAGCTTCAAACAAGACAAAATGCGCGTCTTCGTTCCACTGCTAGTCATCATTCATCCCTTCTTTAGAGTAAAATAAATTATAAACAGTCATGTGGAACGTGTTTCAATATATGTATATATACTTCTTTTGAAACAATATGATATAGTGCATGTATACCAACAGCCCATTTCTATTTGAACCAGGTACAAATCGTCTTATAGTTTCCATCATATACATATATATAATTACATTATAAGACACTTTAGGTAATATTACACTTTAGCTGAAAGTGTAGGTTTTCACTCAACTCCACACAGAAACATCTTTTCTGATTGAAGTTGATCTGTTTGTTATGCACTACACAAATCTTCAAGTGCATCATAAAAAAACACACTAGTACTCTTAATATTTTACAAGAGTTTATTATCAGAAATCAATCAGTTCATAGAATCTTATGCAAATTACAAGGTCGAATGGGTTTTTCCCCCCTCTCCATTTTACCTACACTACTTTAGTAAAAAAAAATACATTGCTGAATATATTACCATAGATCAAAATCAAACATTAACACTAGTACTTTAATTCATTTTGTTACACAATCATTATGATCAATCAATGTGATAATATCAAGTACTTTGTAAATACTTGGATACTTAGTTAAGAACAAAAAAGGATGTTTCCAAACATAAGAAATATATATATATATACTTGGTTGTCATAGATTCAGTGAAGTTTATGTTTTCTTCTAAACACTGTCATTTAAACAAACTATTCATGGTGGAAATGAAAAGGCACACGTTTTGGGAAATTTTTATATTCCAACTGTTTGCTATATATGTATATATATACCTTTCCATGTACGTGAATTGATATTCAGTAGATTTTTTGTATTTCACTAAATGATGAAATAGTGAGATGCTCGATTGTTTTAGATATTTGTTTTAACACTTTACATAACAATTTGCTTCTTTTAGGCTTAAATACCTTAACCTCTCTAGTCAAAAAAATATACAGTTTAATGCTAAACTGTTATTTTCGTATGTCCAACTGTGGCGTGGGCTACTGATGTCGACAGATATAAGTAGTGTGTATCATCAATCAAAATGAAATATCTGGTGGCAGAAGGTTAAGAAGATGAAAGAAAAGAGAACGAGAACAAAGAATGATAGCTGTGGAAATAAAAAAAACAGTGAAGTCTGAGACGATTGACTGATATTTGCGAAAGGAACAGTTAAGTCTGAAACAATTAATTAGCATTTCGCAAATGAAGTATTTACTGTATGGTTCTCAGATTTTAGTAAGTTGTTCTGTAATTATACATTTAAATATATTCCATCGTCCTCACTTATGTTTTCGTTCGCTCCTCGTGGACAACGACACGATTCACATAACCAAGTCTATGTGAGTATCGGTACGCTCTCCAACCAACCGTTTATATTTTAGTACCTGGCTGCACATATTCCCGTTTAATTGGTATCACCGTTGTAACCTGTCGGTTTCTAACACGTTAGAAGAGTCCTTTTTTTGAGATGACTTGTCGTACATTCAAAGGACTTGTGAGGTAAATTTATGGAGGTGCTACTTACTTAATCTTCTTTAACATTAAGTCCTCTGTTGAATTTTCGTTTTCTGACAAATGTCCCGCCTATTCCACACTCATACCACTGAACAGCCGAAACTTCAGTTACATCTGCAAATGCTGCAGCCTGTGTTACTAGTGCTTTTATTATCCAGTCCGCAACAATTATCATATATTGCCTTAGTCCCAATCTAGATGAAGCGAAAAAAGTTCCTATTCTAACAGACTTCTTCCATCAACATATATTACATCGAAAGACAACATCATGGTAGTCTGCACAAGGTCCACAAGTCATTTGATTAACACAATCATAAGTAAAGAAACTTCTTAGTATTCCAATTTGTGACAGCTTCTCAATTATAATAGCTTCTCTAAAATCCACTGTGAACCTATTGTACATGAGCATCAGGTACCGCAATTGTCGCCATGACCTTGAAATCCTTCAAATGCTTTTGACTAACTCATCCAAAAATTATAGTCTCACCAAAGTTTTCATTCCACTATTACGCAATTCAACCATTGTCTAGACTATTCAACATGAACATATTAAACATTCAATGGACAAACAAAATTGAAATGTACATAATAATATCAAATATTCAATATAAATGATTTACGATCTCAATTAAACTGATTGTTACAATTTAATATTCGATCCAGATCTTTTTTTCCATATAATTCACTCATGTTAGATACTTTTAATATAAAGATTGCGTTAATAAACGATTGAACAAAGTAATTGCCACGATAGATAATAAAGTAATAAATTTTGGAAATGTAGCTTAAGGCGATTCGTTTTATTGTTCATGCATGAACAATAGTTAATAAATAGTCTACATAGATAGATAGATAGATAGATAGATAGATAGACAGTTTATGTACCTGTGAGAAGAAAGGCCCAGGACAGTGTGGGCTGGAGAATGTTAGTGGGCGGCCTACGATCCATTGGGGGTAACAGGCGTAAGTAAGTAAGTAATACATTGCGTTTAGTTGTGATGAATATGATCATTAATACTATTTATATGACACGAAATCTTGTATGTTATAGACATCCTGTTGTATCCTCAGTTGTTGATGTTATTACAATAATAAGATTTTATCTACGGCCGGATGTAATTGTTAGATTATTAACATCATAGACTTCTATTCCGAAGTCTGTTCAATTCAAACCCGAAAAATTGTAGGAAATAACAGAATGCCTCGTTAAGTGCATACAAGGAAGGTGATCAACCAAAATGCGTATTCATTCTCTTATTATTGTAATGAGAATCCTTTACTGATAAAATAAAAGTTATTGAACTGTTTAGGTGAAAACATTTTCCGTTTATGTATAATTTACATGATTACATTGTGGTGTGATCTACTTATATCCTTATAAGTAGTAGATTGTGATGGTCAGACATAGAATGTATATTGGTAGAAGATCGATAAGGAAAGAACTGAAATGAAGCGCAGTTGGTAGGTAAATACATAAATAATGAAATTAGAGAAGATGGATTGATATTTACAGAACGAACAGTGAAGATTAAGACAATGGATTGTTAGTTTGCAAATTAACTATTTGCTGTATGTTTATCAGATCTTAGTAAGATAGTTTGTAATTTGTGCTTAAATACATTCGATTGTCCCCAACTAGTGTTCTTGTTCACTACAACATATGTTTGGAGAGAGAAAAGTAATTCATATAATACCGGAAGTGTTTTACTAGAAAAAAAACAATTCACTAGACGATCATAACAACATTAAAAAATCCAGCTTTCTTGTCAACTGATTATAATCGGAAATGTTTACCATTGTATGGTATCTCAGTGATTTATAAACCAAGCACCAGATGACGTCTTGAGTTCAATTTCTGTCTCGGTCACATACTGAAACGAAATCGAAATCTAGCAAAGTCATAGTTCTCACTGGTAATTCATATGAGATCAATCCGTGACAAATATGATATATGAAATAAATACTTAAATATTAATATATATCACGTATATAGTGTTAGTACAGGGTTTTCGTCATAAAACTTCCTAAAAATAAGCTTCATCCATTTAGTAGGCAGAAATACTTTAAAAGGAATGTTATCAGTATCTCGTTTGACAAATGTTTTCATAACAACAAACAATCAGAAGCTTCAGTAGACTATTTTACATAATTCGAAGGTAAACATTTAAGACTTCTAGTCCTTCAAAATTGATGGAAATAGATTTATGAACATGAATCTACTGATCTTGATATCACCTACATAGTTCCGAAATTTTAGTTGGTTGGAGGTAATCGACAAGAAACTCTGTTCCACTTATATTCTGGCTACTTAACGCTTATCAGCAAGGTTTACATTCAAATTTGAAGAAGCTAATAGTCTCAATATGATTTAAATCTTTATCATATTGTTGCACATTTTGGAGTGTTATCAATTAACTATTCGTGCTAGATCAGTATGATTACGTCAACACTTAACAAACATGACATTAGTCACTATTCAGTAATCAATCATTAGTAAACAACGTAGTCCAGAACGAATATTACATTGATAACAACACAGACTGTTAAATACGGTGACATAAGTTTAAATCCACCACGGTACACTGGTACTCTCAAAATCACAGTTACGCCTTACTGATGAGTCCTTTTTTAGAACATGATCTAGTTTGTCCACGCTTTCCTATTGACAAGTTTCAAACTTATTAAATATATTATAAGTTATCCAGTTTTCTGATACTCTGATTGAATGTTTAAAAAGTGTGACAATTTCCACAATTTATCGATCAGACAGTAAATACAATAATCAGATTATAGAATAAAATTTTGATTTGAGTAAGTAAGAATATAGATAAGTTTCTGTATAAAACGGTTTAACATTTGCCAGTAATAATCTAATCTAACCAAATGTTTAACTTGAATACAGAGCGTAGTAACTACCCGGAAATTTTACCACTTGTATTCCGTTATTTCCTTTTTTTTCTGTCTTTATACATAGATTTGAGTTTTCTTTTTCATAAACAGTAAAGCACTTCAATTATTTTCTATCATGACCACTACTACATAACCAACCAACCAACCACACAAGTGATTCCGCCTGAAATTCACAATAGTTAGTTTCATGTTAGTTTACACCATTTAACATAGATAACTAATACGTTAAAAATTGAATCTTAAACATGACAGTTCATAGCACAATGTACAATTTATAAAAAAAAGATAGTTAATAACTTTGAACAGATTGAATTCAGTCGAAACATTAAGCTAAATAGTTACCAAGAGAATAAGTTCCAATTCTTTCTATTATTCATGTTTACAATCTGATTGATTACTATACTAATTAGTGAACAAAACATAATTATTCTTTCTTTTAATTTTAAATTACCTCATAGTTGAAAGCGTGAGTCAATTGAAGCTACACCACCAAGGAAAACCTGGAAGCACTGGACGGCCTTTTCGGAGTTAGACATAAACACCATCGGATGCCGGCTCAGTGGTCTACCGGTTGAGTGCTCCGGTTCGAATCTCGCGAGGCAAGGTCGTGGATGCGCATTGCTAAGGAGTCCCATAATGGAACAAAACGGCCTACCAGTGCTTCCAGGTTTTCCCTGGTGGTCTAGCTTCAATTGACTCATGATTTCAACTATGAAAATACTGAAATCTCCACAAAAACCCCTTCTGAATAAGTCAAACTAAAGAACTTCAGACATCTTCAATG